>NC_081374.1:9119336-9354336 GCF_030684315.1 Stegostoma tigrinum
ACACTGAAGGCTTTCTATGGATATTGGAATTAGATCCCAGAGAATTGTGTGCTAATCTCTGACTCTAATCTTCAGCCACTCAGTTTTCCCTAGTATGGATTCCACAGCTAATTGTAAATGATTCCTTCCTTATTATTAATGAACCTGCAACCTTAGTGAGCTCATTTGAAATTTAAATGGCTCAGGAGCTTCGAATGTTTAGACAACTTCACTAAAGGGAACACCTTCCACGAATAAGGCTTTCAATGGAAATTGGCACTTAGCAGAATCGAGTAGAATGTCTTTTTCATCCTTCCTTTTTGTCAACACAGAGAGTGTCCCAGAAACAATTAAGAGATTGAAAGGGATGTCTTGTGTCAAGGATGAACTCGGACTGCAATGAATGGAAGGTTATTCATTTACAATCAGTTGCACGGGTAAGTGAAAGCAGAAGGGGGAGAGTTTATAGGTTCCTGGGTTCCAGATTCAGCTGCTCAACGGGGATAGGATCGCAGGCCCCGCTCTGATCCCTGAGTCTGCTGGTTGAAGTCATCCTGGCAGGAGGATAAACATCTGGGAGATGGTGGCATGATGTTCAAAGGGGTGGTTTGGGGATTTCTCACATTCTGACACATTTACTTCTTAATCTGCAAATTACTACCATGCACGGACCACAGAGGCCCATTCAGTGGCAGAAATAACACCAGGGAACGCAAATAGTGGTCATGTCACCAGACAGGTCATCCCGAGACCCAGGCTAATGGTCTCTGAATGTGGGTTCAAACCCCCGGAAGGTGGAATGTAAATTCAGCGAATAAATCGGGAATTGAAAGGCAGTTTTAATGTACGGCCCACAGAAAACTATCATTAATTGTTGAAAAACTCACCAGGTTCACTAATGTAGTTTAGAGAAGGAAAGGTCTTAGCTATCCTTACCTGCTCTGGTTTACACATGACTCCAGTCCCACAATAATGTGGCTGACCCTTGACTGCTCTTTGCAATGGCCCTGACCACTCGAGGTGGATTAGGAATTGGCTACAAATACTGACCTTGTCAGTGATACCAACGTCACATGGAATAACTCAGAACATGGTCCATACTTGAGCTGTCTAGAAATCTAGCCTTGGGATATGGGCACCTGATAACAGATGACATAAAAATAACAAAAAAAGAACTGTGGATGCTGGAAATCAAAACAAAAACAGAACTTGCTAGGAAATCTCAGGACCAGCACCATCTGGGAAGAGAAAGCGGATTGGTTTGATTTGATGAATTATTGTCCCATGTTCCTCAGTATAGTGAAAGGTTTTGTTTTGTGTGCAGTACAGGCAGATTATATCACACAAATGGCATTAGGGTAATAGAACAGAGCAAGGAACACAATGTTATACTGTAGAGAAGGTGCACAGAGAGTGAGATCAACATTAAATTGAAACTGTGAGAAGCTGTTCTTGAATCTGTTGGTAAGTATGTTTAAACTATTGTATCTTCTGCCTGATGGAAGTGGTTGGAAGCGATTATAACTGGGCTGGGAGATAATTCACAGATGACTGCCTGACCTGATGAGATTTGCCAACCATTTCTTTTTCATTTTATATCTCCAGCATCTGCAGTATTTTGCTTCTGACCCCAGAACACTAGGCTGAGGTCTTGGATTACCAGTCCGGCGACATAACCATTATGCCAGCAACTTCCCCCTTAATTCCACCCCATCTTCTCCCCCTGGAAGATGGCCCTGAAAATCTGCCCGTTTGACCAAGCTTTTTGGACACATAGCTAATCACTCTTTTATGCAGTTCCTCCAGATTAAGGGTGATTTCTTGCTATTCTTGCTTGATGGGTTCAGAAGTGGCTGATGAATCTATAGTATGCTCTGCAGATTTCACCTCATGAATGGCAGCTAGGAGTTGGGCAGAAGGACAAGTAGTCTGAAGGCTTGTGCACATACTCCAACTTTTCAACTTTGCCCCAGTATAGGAAATTGGGGTCCTCTTCAAACCTGAATTCACTCAATATTCCATATTTGGTATTTCCTGCTTGGCCTGAAACCTCATTTAACTATGCTACAGTAATAACCAGCCTGGATTTCCCACAAATCATCCCTCACACCACCTACCTGCAGTAACAACAAAGACAGGATTCCCCTCATCCTCATGTTTCACTCACCAACCTCTGTATCCAATGCATCATCCTCCGACATTTCTGCCATCTGTAATCTGACCCCACTACCATTTTTCCCTCCCCACCCTTATCTTTCTTCTGGAGGGACCACTCTCTCTGTGACTCCCTCATCCGCTCTATACTCCCCACCAGCCCCACCACCCCCAGCACTTTTCCCTGCAACCACAGGAAGTGCTACACCTTCCCCCAACACCTCCACCCTCACCCCCATCCCAGGCCCCAAGAAAACTTTCCACATCAAGCAGATATTCACTTGCACATCTGCTAATGTGATATGCTGTATCCGCTGTTCCAAATGTGGCCTCCTCTACATCAGGGAAAACCAAGCGGAGGCTTGGAGACCGTGTTGTAGAACACCAATGCTCGGTTTGTGACAAATGACTGCACCTCCCAGTCGCGAACCAGTTCAACTCCTCCTCCCACTCCTTGGATGATATGTCCACCCTGGGCCTCCTCCAGTGCCACAATGATGCCCCCCCGAAGGTTGCAGGAACAGCATCTTATATTTCGTTTGGGAACCCTGCAGCCCTAGGCTCTCAATGTGGACTTCACAATCTTCAAAATCTCCTCACCCCTGACCGCATCCCAAAACCAGCCCAGCTCGTCCCCACCCCCTTGACCTGTCCGTTTTCCCTTGACTGACCAATTCCCATCCTAACTCCCCATCTACACTCCCCTTCACTGTCTCCATCCCCGCCTCCTTGACCTGTCCGTCTTCTCTCCACCAATCTGCTCCTCTGTCCACCTTCCATCCGCCTCCCTCCATCTCTCTATTTATTTCTGAATCCCATTCCCTTCCTCCGTTTCTGAAGAAGGGTCCAGACCCGAAACGGTAGCTTTCCTGCTCCCCTGATGCTGCTTGGCCTGTTGTGTTCATCTAGCTCTACACCTTGTTATTTCAGATTCTCCAGCATCGGCAGTTCCTATTAGTACCCACTATCTCTTATCGAGTTGGATGTTCAGCCATGATTGCAATCATTGAGGGAGCAGACTCGAAGGATGAATGGCCAACTCTTGCTCCGATTTTCCATGCTTCTATCCATTAGGATTGGGGCTTAATGGTCACATATTTGTCTGGTGTCCCTGCTTTATGAAAGACTTTGTGAAACTTGAAAGTTTTCAGGAAAGATTTACATGATGGTTGCCGGGGTTGGAGGGTTTGAGTTATAGGGAGAGGCTGAATAGGCCGGGGCTATTTTCCCTGGAGCGTTGGAGGCTGAGGGGTATCCTTTTAGAAGTTCATAAAATCATGAGGGGCATGGATATGGTGAATTGACAAGGTCTTTTTCTCCTGGGAGGAAGAGTCCAAATCTAGAGGGCATACTTTTAATGAGAGAGGAGAAAGGTCTAAAAGGGACCTAAGGGGTAATATTTTCATGCAGAGGAAGGTGCACCTTTGGAGCGAGCTGCCAAAGGAAGTGGTGGAGGCTGGTACAATTACAGCATTTGAAAGGAACCTGGGTGGTTATATGAATAGGAAGAGTTTAGACAGAGATAGTGGGGACTGCAGATGCTGGAGAATCTGAGAAAACAAAGTGTGGAGCTGGATGAACACAACAGGCCAAGCAGCGTCTTAGGAGCAGGAAAGCTACCGTTTCGGGTCTGGACCCTTCATCAGAAAAGGGTTTAGGCCCGAAACGTCAGCTTTTGTGCTCCTAAGACGCTGCTTGGCCTGCTGTGTTCATTCAGCTCCACACTTTGTTATCTCTGAGTTTAGACAGATATGGGCCAAATGCTGGCAAATAGGACTGGATTTATTTTGGCTACCTGGTTGGAGTGATCAAGTTGGACCAAAGGGTCTGTTCCTGTGCTGTACAACTCTATGACTCTATGATTCTGTAATATCATGTTGCTAAGAGAAAATGGAGCCTGATCTCATGGAAGACATACACTGAGCTTTTGTGGATTCTCCTCTGTGAAAATTGTCTTAGGCCTCGCTGTTGGAATATACGCAGGCTATTGCAGAGGCATTTAAGAGACAATTCCTCTCCCTTCCAGCCTGAACAGAAGACGAAACAGAGTGTTTTGCTTGATCAGTCTGGGCAGCATTTTAATTTATGTTCTAAATATTAAAGACTAAGGCTTTTACTCACAGCTCCCATAAATTCTTCACATGCACCAATAAAATGTTGTTAGAACCATAGTGTTGTAGCCCTGTAGTTATCTATTAAAGAGCATTTGTAAGGCCAGTGCTGAATATGTTACGCAGGAAATGCTCACTCAAGAGATTCAGGTAATATCATTCAGAAAATATTGGGTTACAGTCCTTCTGGAGTGGGAATCCCATGGCGTATCCTGTTAGCTAGGCATTAAAATACATGCTTAAGTGAACACATATTCTGTTTGCAAAGCAGCAAGAGCAAGCTATTAACAACAACAATTATACATAGTAGTGCCCCAAACATCACGAAGTTTTGCACCACATGGTTTATCAAAAATTGAATGCCATTCATGTGGAGGAATGTTTTTATTCATTCATGGGACGTGGCTGTCTTTGGCAAGATCAGCATTTGTTGCAGGGTGGGCAGCTCGGAGTCAAGCACATTGTGGTGAATCTGGAGTCACATGTAGGCCAGACAGATGACAGATTGGCTTACCTAAAAGGTTTCAGTTAACAGACTGGTTTCTCTGTAACAACAAACAATAGAAGTGAAAGTCACCATCATCCCAAAAGCTGCTCTCTCCTTGAAGAGGGCCAACTGGTGGCAAGCTCAATCCAAATGTTGCAAGGCAGGCCATAGATGACAGCAGTCAGTCATCGAATCCCTACAGTGTGGAATCGGGCCATTCAGCCCATCAAGACCGCTACAACTCTCTGAAGAGCATTCCATCCAGGCCCACCACTCCCCCGTAAACCTGCATTTCCCATGACTAATCCATCTAGCTTGCACAACCCTGGATACTATAGGCTATTTAGCATAGCCAACCCATCGAAACTGCACATTGTTGGACTGTGGGAGCAAAGTGGAACACCCAAAGGAAACCCACACAGACACAAGGAGGATGCGCAAACTCCACGCAGACAGTCACCCGAGGCTGGAATCGAACCTCAGTCCCTGCCGCTGTGAGGCAGCAGGGCTAACCACAGAGCCACCATACCACCTCAGTCCTTCATGATTCTTACCTGGTCTTTCCTACACAAGACTCTAGACCTACGGCAATTCAGTTAATACTTAGTTATCCTCCAACAGCTTAAGGCAGAACAAGAATTGAACTCACACTGAGTAACTCAACTGCAAATTTGCTGCCTAGCTATCTGAGCTAACCATCTCCCAGTAAATGATGCAATTGTCATCAATGAGGCTAGTTATCACTGAGCCTGGCACGGGGTCTTGTGGCACATTGGAGTGTCCCTATCTCTGGGCCAGGAGGCCCAGATTCAAGTGTATATTAACATCTCTGAACAAGTTGATTAAAAACAAAGTTGCCTTTCCATTTTGTCAGCTGTTGTGGTGGGATTTGAGCCTCTTTCTCCATAGCATTATCCCAGACCTCTCAGATAGGTAACATATCCATTAAACATGACTGTCTTCCCAGGCCTGGGCTCATGATTCATGTTTAGTTAAAAGTTTACTCTAAGGGGGCAGGAAGAAACTTCAAACACATCCTGGCTTAAACATTTAAAATCAAGAGATGGCAAACCAATTGTAATTACTTCATCCTTATAACCTGATCTGGTGAGCTTAGGTATCACTCTGATGGGTTTATGTTGTACCCGTTCAAGACAATTGTACTTTCATGCCATTTTTTCATCAGAAAACCACTTTTCTTTCCTAAATGTAAAGATTATGTCAGACCAACTAATTTTCTTAAAAACATTTCCCTTTTAAAATAAATCCTTGTTACAGCCAACTCACGCTCTTAAGCTCTTAAATCAATAGGATTTAAAATGCGATTTGAGTTTTAATCTTGCGCTGCCAAGTGCGGTATTTAATTATAAAACTTCTCAATATTAATTACATTTTTAATTGACCATTTGCCTGCTTTTCTCTTTATTCTAGTGACTGCCTTGAACTTTTCAGATTAGGACTTAAAAAGTTATTAAAATTTGATGGAAGGCAAACACAGTAGCATGCCTCATCTCTCTGTCAGCCAAGTCCCTTTACCCTCATCTAGCTAGCACCATCCCTGCCCGAATCACTGCAGGTAGCCAGGTTTTCAAAATAAAAAGGAAAATTATCAAATTCACAGCAAATTAAATGTTTAAAAGCAATGCAAACTGTCATTCTGATGTGGGTAATTTATTTTTAGACCTCTGTTGTTTCAAATACAAAATTAATTATCGAGTGGTCTTAGATTAAGTTAGAAATCCAAGGTACATTTCTTGCAACCATAGCCAAACACCAATTTGCAGTTGGAACACTGCAGATGAGTTGGCCATCAATAAAGATGTAAAAATCCGCATTATAGTGCATTAGCTCAAGATCTCAGGACGTCTGCGGAACAAGGAGTCATAGAATCATAGAATCCCTACAGTGTGGAAACAGTCTATTCAGCCCATCAAGCTCACACCAACCCTCTGAAGAGCAGGCCTTTCAGCCCTCTCACCTATCCGCGTAACCTTGCATTTACCATGGCTCATCCACCTAGCTTGTGCATCCCTAGACAGCATGGACCATTCAGCATGGCCTATCTGCCTAGCCTGCACATCTTTCAGGAAGGTTATAATTATCAGGAAAGAGTTGCTATCTGGAGGTATATATATGAAAGGCTGGAGATGATATCTCTAAAAAAGGAAGAGATTGATAGATGCCCTGATAGGTGTGATGAATGCATACAATAAAGTTGATGAGAACATGCACCTGAAGTAACTCCACAGAGGCCAGTATCTCTGACACTCCCCTTTTTCATCTGTCAGCTAAGTCTCCCTGATTGGACCAGATTAACAGCCCCAATCAGGGAACTCATATTCTATGAGGTTTAGCTTGATGACCTCATTACAATCACTACAGCTCCTACTTGCAGGGAACCTAAAGAGATGGAGAAGGTCAAGGTGGGGAGGAGGAGCAGTTTGATCAAAAAGAAATGGATGAGTTTGGATCAAGTGAAAGTGTTAAAGCCTTGAAAATGCAATTCCCAACCCAGAAGATGCAATGAGCAGATTGCCTTATGAGGAAAGTCTGGGTAGGCTGGGCCCGTATCATCAGAGATTAGATAATTCAGAGGCGACTTAATTGAAACGTACAAGACCCTGAGAGGACCTGACTGGGTGGATATGGAAATAATGTTTCCTCTTGTTTGGTTGGGGTGGGCGGGATCTACAACTAGAGGTCATAGTTTAACAAAATTTTAAATTCTCTCAGAGGGTTGAGACTTTTCAGAATTTCCTTCCTCAAAAGGCAGCAGATGCAGGCTCTTTGAAATATTTTTAAATCAGAGGTAGAGAAATTCTTATTTCGCAAGGGGATGAAAAATTATCAAGGATATGCAGGAATGTAGAGCTGTGGTTAAAATTGGATAATAAACCATTCAGTTCAATTCGATTCATGTTCTGCTTAGATATCTAGGCCTTTTGGACTCAACATTGAGTTGAGCAAATCAAACTTTGCAAACCTCCTTCTGTGTCTATTGCCTACACCCCACAACCCCAGGCCTTGGTATGGAATGGATTGTTTTCAATCAATCCATTTTCAACCACTCAGAGTCCACATTATCATCTACTTGGCATCTTTGGCTTACTACCAAAAATCCATTTGTCTTCTTGCCCTTTCGCTTTCTCTCTCTCTCTCTCTCTCTCTCTCCCCAACAATCGGTAGAGTTGTGGTTGAAATAGGATCAGCCATAAATGGCAGAGCAGGCTTGAGGGCTGAATGGCCTACTCTTGTCGGCCTACTCTTGTTCCTTGCTTTTAATTTTCTCTGTCCAAATTCTGTTTCTCACTCGCTCACCTACAGGTGGAAGTGGGAGGGAAAGCATGGACGCTTGCTGGCATTTTAAGGTCGATGAATCACCTTTTACTTGCTCGGGTCATTTCAGAGAGCAGTTAAGTATCAACCACATTGCTGTGGTCTGGAGGTACGTGTAGGTTATGCCCAGTAATGAAGGCAGATTTCCTTCCCTGAAGGGCATTAGTGAGCCAGATGGGTATTTACAGCAGTTGACAATAGTTATGTGGTCACCATTGGGTGAGCATTGCATTGATCCAAATTTCAAAATTTGCTGCAGTGAGATTAAAACCTATGATCCCAGAATATTAGAATTACTGGCTCAGTGACAATATTACTGCCTCCTCTTAAGCAAGCTCACTACTTTGCTGCTACTTAATTCTGAGCAGTCAGCTGAGAACGGAAATATCCTTTCCGTTTAGGTCGAGCCTTGATTCACTGGGCGGCTCTCTTGCCTGCAAGTCAAATTTATGGTTTAAAGTTGCCCCAGAGATGGGAGCTCAGAAATCGAGCCCAATGCTCCACTGTTGCTATGAGAAAGTGCTGTACTGTTGGAGTTGCCATCTTTCAGATTTGATTTTTTATCTCTCACATAACCATTCCATGGCATCAGTTTTTATAGAAGATGGATGGAGATACGTGTTGACCCGGTCAATAATTAACTCTCAATTGACACTATTACTACAACTGAACTGGCCATTGCCACGTTACAATTTGTGAGAGGTTGCTGTGTACACATCAGCCAACTGCTTCGCAACATTGAAGTATTTAATTAGCGGCAGAGTGCTCCAGGTTGTCCTAAGTTTCTGAAAGGTGCTACATAAATGAAATGCCCACCTTTTTATTCAAAATGGGCTGGATTCTCATTATCTTTCCCTCTGGTGCCCAAGTAATAAATTAAGGTAATAACAGTGCCAGATCCATATTATATCTTTAATAAAAAAATGGCCTTTCCTAGGAGGTGGCTGTTATCGTAGAATCATCGAGTCATAGGATACTTGCAGTGTGGAAGCAGGTCATTCGATCCATCAAATTCAGACGGACCCTCCGAAGACCATCCCACCCTGACTGACCCCTCTCCCCACCGTATCTCTGTAAGCCTGCATTTCCCATGACTAATTCACCTAGCCTGCACATCTGTGGACACTATGGGCAATTTAGCATGGCCAATCCACCTCAGCTGCAGCCAGCATTTGTAGCCCATCCTTAATTGTTCTTGAACTGAGTAATTTGCTTGTACAATTAAGCGCCAACCGCTTCGTTACGGGTCTGAGTCACTTGTACTGCAGACTGGGCAAGAACGACAGATTTCCTTCCCAGAAAGACATTGGTGAACCAGATGGGCCTTTACAACAAAGAAAGGTACAACCAAAGAACTGGAGATGCTGAAGGGCCAAAACAAAAATGGAATTTGCTGGAGAAACTCAGCAGGATCAATTCATGTGTATCCGGAGTATTTTTAACCAATGGGATGTTTTATTAACAGCAAATGAGAAACTAAACATAATGCTTGATTATTCAATGGCTATATGTCTATAGCCATAAGGTGCAGCAGAGCCAGAGATTCCTGGCTGTGGTAGTTGAGCAGAGACCCTAGGTATTGGCGAGGTGATGGCGACAATGAAACAGGGGCATCCTGGCAGGGAATGGGAGATAACAATGTATGGAGCTGGATGAACACAGCAGGCCAAGCAGCATCCCACTGCAACTCTCCTAAGATGCTGCTTGGCCTGCTGTGTTCATCCAGCTTCACACTTTGTTATCTCGGATTCTCCAGCGTCTGCAGTTCCCATTATCTCTGATAGGGAATGGATTGCTTTCAGCACAGTCAATTCATTTTCAACCACCTGGAGTCCACATTATCATCTTTGTAGCTTCTCTTCTTCCCTGGCTTGCTAGCAACAATCTATCTGTTTTCCTACCCAATTTTGTCTCTCCCTTTCTGGATTCCATCTCCAATGATCTGTCCACACTTTGCCCCTCTTTCCCACCCCCTGGTCAACAGCATTTAAGCCACCTTTTCTTAGCTGCATTTAGACCTGCAGAAAGATCATTGGTCTTAGAATCATAGTCATACAGCATGAAAATAGACTCCTCAGCCCAACTCATCCATGCTGACCTGGTTTCTCAAACTAAATTAGTCACAATTGCCCATGATTGGCCCATATTGCTCGAAGCCTTTCCTACATTTAAATGTTGTAACTGTACCTACATCTACCACTTTTCCTGGCAGTTCATTCCACGTAAGAACCACCTTCTGTGTGAAAGTGTTTCCCCTTAGGTTCCTTTTAAATTTTTCCCCCTCTCACCTTAAAATTGCGCCCTCTAGTTTGGGAGTCCCCTAGCCTAGGAAAAGATCTTTGCTATTCACTTTATCTATGGCCTTCATGATTTTATAAACCTCTATAAGCTCCTACACTCCAGGGAAAAAAGCTCCAGCCTATCCAGCCTCCCCCTATAACTCAAAACCTCCAACCCTGTAAATCCTTTCTGCACCCTCTCCAATTTAAAAATATCCTTCAACAGCACAAATGTACACAGTACTCCAAAATGCCCTGCCCTGCTTTCCTTCTCTTTCCTCCCCTCAAGGTGTCAAGACTGACTGAATTCCTAGAACTCTCTCCACAGTTGCTGCCAGACCTGACCAGTTTCTCCAGCACTTTCTGGTTCTGTTTGCCTGTAACTGATGCAGTCAAGTGATAATGCTTGCAGTTATAAATCGGCAACGGGGTGAACTGTTTGGGACTGAGATGAGGAGACATTTTCACACCCCAAGGTTGGTCAACCTGTAGAATTCTCTACCACAGAAGGCTGCGGAGGCCGGGTCACTTAAGTATTTTTCAGACATTTATATATATTAGATATCAAATGCATCAAGGGGTTTGGAGAGAAAGTGGTAGTATGGTATGAGATAGAGGATCAGCCGTTATCATGTTGGATGGTGGAGCATGTTTGAAGGACCTGTTCTCAGTTTCTATGTTTCTGTGACCCTTGGTCAATTGTGTTGTTATGGGTCATTGGGAATGATCTTGATTGGAAGCTTCGTTTAGTGAAAATTTGGAGTTGGAGCAGGGAAGGTGAGAACTTCATGAATGGCTCAAATATATAGTCATCTGTTGTTAATTTGCATTGGCTTCAGTCAGGCACTTGATGAGTTAATATGTAAAGGCAGTGATAACTGAGGGTTTTCTGTTGATGTTGAATTAAATTTTTTCTTTTTTCTTTGCACAGAAGCTGACGACCCATCACCAAATCACCCCTTATTTACTAGTGCATAGTACATAGCCAGCCAGCTGTTGGATTATATTCGTCACGTAACAATTGTACGTATTTATCAGCACATGAAAGGTCATTCATTACAATCAGGGCTGCTAGGCATGTGACTGACAGACACAGAATGGATAATCCCAGGGTTCATCGATGGCTTAACAGTGCATGTAATTGGGGAAACGAGAGCCAGTGCTAGACACTGACAAGATGTGATTGGGAAAGACTTAATGACTAAATTACATGTCAGCTGTCAGCTGAAACCAAAGATTAAACTTGAATTTGGTGAAAAGGCTATTGTGTTGTTCACAAAATTGCAAAAACAAAGGAGTCATACTTCATTGTCTTCAGGAGCTGAGAAGGCGAACAGTATGTAATACATGTGAGTTTGTTTCAACTCACTCGATCTTGCTATTTTTGCTTTGTCATTCTCGGAGTTTCTCCTAGTCGTCCTCTAACTCCTTCATCTCCTGCTGTTTATCTTCGCTTCTTATCGAATCCTCTGTTTTTCATCCTCTCTTTGCATCAGTCCTAAACGTCATTACCCTCAGCACATGGATAATACAACACAACATTCAGGTTTTAGAGAAAGGAAGTGGCCATTCTGAGAAGTTCAAAAGTCAGTCAAAGTAACCACTTTGGTGATTCCTTTTTTTGCTTTATTTTGGCGAGGCTGTGGAACGCAAAGACATACTTGAAGACCCCTAACTATTCCCCTACCCAATGAGATGTTAGGTTTAGATTTTATAGTCATGTGTATGCAAGTACAGAAGTACAGGGAAAAGTATGTAATATCACCACACGCAGTTCCATCTTAGGTACAAAGGTCCCTAGGCACAAAGTAACAAGAGAAACAAAGTTAAAAAGTTGAGCTATAAGCTTACTTCATAGAATAATTTGAAAAAATGGAAAAATAAGGTAATAGTTAAAATTAACGTTCTTCTTAATTTAAACTGGAAAACTAAAAGAATGAAGTTGAAAGTTTAACAGTTTTAACGGGCCCTCTGCTTATCTCGCTCTCCGGGAGACGTCAGCTGCATGTTCTCAACACCGTCACAGATATCAGAGAAACTCCCAAACCATTATTTTCCAAGCCATTCACAACCTCATCACCTCAGGTGACCTCCCACCCACAGCCTCAAACCTCCTTGTTCCCCAAACCTGCACAGTCCGCTTCTTTCTCCTTCCCAAAATCCACAAACCTGCCTGCCCAGGTCGACCCATTGTCTCTGCCTGCTGCTGCCCCACCGAACTCATCTCCACCTATCTGGGCTCCATTTTCTCCTCCTTGGTCCAGGAACTCCCCACCTACGTCCGTGACACCACCCATGCCCTCCACCTCCTCCAGAGCTTCCAATTGCCCTGTCCCCAACACCTTATTTTCACCATGGACGTCTAGTCCCTATACACCTGCATTCCTCATGCAGACGGCCTCAAGGCCCTCCGCTTCTTCCTGTCCCGCAGGCCGGACCAATCCCCCCCCCACCGACACCCTCATCCGCCTAGCTGAACACGTCCTCACCCTCAACAACTTCTCTTTCGATTCCTCCCACTTCCTACAGACAAAGGGGGTGGCCATGGGTACCCGCATGGGCCCCAGCTATCCCTGCCTCTTTGTAGGTTACATGGAACAGTCCCTCTTCTGCAACTACACAGGCCCTAAACCCCACCTCTTCCTCCGTTACATTGATGACTGTATCGGCGCCACCTCATGCTCCCAAGAGGAGCTCAAACAGTTCATCTACTTCACCAACACCTTCCATCCCAACCTCAAGTTCACCTGGGCCATCTCCAACACATCCCTCACCTTCCTGGACCTCTCCGTCTCCATCTCAGGCAACCACCTAGAAACTGATGTCCATTTCAAGCCCACCGACTCCCACAGATACCTAGAATACACCTCCTTCCACCCACCCTCCTGCAAAAATTCCATCCCCTATTCCCAATTCCTTCGCCTCCGCCGGATCTGCTCCCAGGATGAGGCATTCCACTTCCGCACATCCCAGATGTCCACGTTCTTCAAGGATCACAACTTCCTCCCCGCAGTGGTCGCGAACGCCCGCAACTGTGTCTCCCACATCCCTCACACCCCGCCCCTGCAATAACCGCCAAAAGAGAATCCCCCTAGTCCTCACATACCACCCCACCAACCTCCGGATACAACACACCATCCTCCGACACTCCCACCATCTACAATTCGACTCCACCACCAAAGACATTTTTCCATCCCCACCCTTGTCTGCCTCCTGGAGAGACCACTCTCTCCATGACACCCTTGTCCGCTCCACACTCCCCTCCAACCCCACCACATCCGCCACCTTCCCCTGCAAGCGCAGGAAGTGCTACACTTGCCCGCACACCTCCTTCCTCACCCCCATCCCAGACCGCAAGATGACCTTCCACGTCAAGCAGATGTTCACCTGCACCTCTGCCAATGTGGTATACTGTATCCACTGTACCCATTGTGGCTTCCTCTACATTGGGGAAACCAAGCAGAGGCTTGGGGACTGCTTTGAAGAACACCTCCGCCCGGTTCACAATAAACAACCGCACCTCACAGTCGCGAACCATTTTAACTCCCCTTCTCATTCCTCAGACAACATGTCCATCATGGGCCTCTTGCAGTGTCATAATGATGCCACTCGAAGGTTGCAGGAACAGCAACTCATATTCCGTTTGGGAGCCCTGCAGCCCAATGGTATCAATGTGGACTTCACAAGCTTCAAAATCTCCCCCTCCCCCCACTGAATCCCAAAACCAGCCCAGCTCATCCCCACCTCCCTAACCTGTTCTTCTTCTCACCTGTGCCCTCCTCCCACCTCAAGCCGCACCTCCAATTCCCACCTACTAACCTCATCCTGCCCTCCCCGGACTGACCTATCTCCTCCCCACCTCCCCACCTATACTCTCCTCTCCACCTATCTTCTCCCAATCCATCTTCAGTCCACCTCCCCCTCTCTCCCTATTTATTCCAGAACCCCCTCCCCATCCCCCTTTTCTGATGAAGGGTCCAGGCTCGAAATGTCAACTTTTGTGCTCCTGAGATGCTGCTCAGCCTGCTGTGTTCATCCAGCTCACACTTCGTTATCTCAAACTCCCTCACCGCTCACTTGTCCCATATTGGCCCCTGATTCAGTAGCTGCTGCCAATGCTGCTGAAGCTGCTGACTCCCCAGCCTTCCCCCAGTGCCACAGGCAATGCCCGGGCAGGACACACTTGTCCGCCAAGATACTGCCATGTCGGGCTGAGAGACCACCACGTGCCACCGGGAGACCAGGTTGAGAGACCAGCACAAATTGCTGAGAGGCCAGGCTGAGGCATTGCCATGGGTGCTTTGTTGGGTCCGTGCTGAGGCTGGGAGCGAAGGAAGGAAACACCAAGAGAGAAAGAAAAGGGAAAAAAAGAGAGAAGGAAATGAGAAAGAAACAGATGGAGCAGATGAGCTCTGGCTGAAGCGTCCTACTCGGCCACCATCTTGAAACATCTAGTGTTTCTCTTCTCTTGTGTTAAGACATATATCTAAGATACTTCAGGTCTCAGGTGTTTCAAATCTTGTGTGATGCATCCTATGGCACCCTAAACTCAGCTGGCTTTCCCGCTGCCTGTCACTGCAATAACTTGCATTTATTTAGCACCTTTGATATCATAAATCCTCCCAAGGCAGGGATGTTATCATACAAATTTTGACATTAGCCTATAGACAGAGGTGATAAGAGTTGGTTTTGATTTTTGAAAGTAGAGAAACAGAGAGGATTAGTGAAATCTAAAATATGAGGCCTGGATGGCTGATGGCTGTCAATGGTAGAATGATTAAAATCAGCATCCTACAAGTTCGCCAGAATTAGCGGGATGCGCAAATCTCAGAAGGCTGAACCCTGGATGAATCTGAACACAAAGATGAACATTCTAAATCCAAGATACTTTCAGATCTGGAGACAATGCGGATGTGCAAGCCCAGGGGTGGTGGGAGAACAGGGTTTGGTGATAGTTAGGGTGGGGCCAGAGTCTTGTTGAAAGCTACCTTCGTGGGAAGGAGTGCGGCAATGATCTGGTTCCTTAACCATGCCTATTCTCTTGGGAGCTCAAGAGGTGAGTGTTGACAGGTTGTTCGGCAATTTTGTTATGATTTAATGTATGCCAATTCCTGACGCCAACAGATTACCTCCTTAGTTGCTGAGTTTAAGGGGATTATTCTGCAGAGGGAACACTTCTCCATAATAAGCAAATTTGTGGCTCTCCATAAGTGCATAAGGGGTCTGTACAGAGGACCCAATAGTGAACATTTAGCTACACTGGTGCCTGTGCTGTTCTGAACTGGTTTAGCAAGGCCTACTCTTGCTATTGTAACTCAAGGACTGCCATTCGATGGGATTTAACACAAAGAACAAAAACAAAGTTGCTGGGAAAGCTCAGCAGGTCTGGCAGCATCTAAGAAGGGAAGAAAACAGAGTTAACATTTCGGGTCTGGTAACACAGAGATGTTGGTGATGACTTCTGGCATGTTCCTTTTCTTGATCTGAAGAATGTCTGCTAGTAGATCTCTATATGGAGCATCCAGATGGAAAGCAGGCAGTAAATGGATTGGACAGGTCACCTTGATGAGGATATGTGATGTGAAGTATGAATGAGTTCAATCAGCTTGGGGGTTTCTGTGAGCCACCTGATGTTTGCAGGAGTGTTGTTTCAACAATGCAGGACATCACAGCTAATTCAGATTATATCCTCATTTTACCATCGCTGTGAAGGGAAAAGCATAATGCCCTTATGGTGGTACAGTGGTAGTATCACTACTCCTGGACCAGGAGGCCCAGGTTCAAATCCCACGTGCTTCATAGGTGCGTCTTATCTCTGAACAGGTTGATTAGGAAAATATGTAAAATCCATATGGTCGAACCCATCAGAGTAAACACAGAGAGATCTTTCAGATGCTTAGGCTACATTTGTTCAAAAGAGTTTATTTGATTAGTACGTAGTGAGTTATTGTGTGTGCATACACACATGTGCCAAGGTTAATTCTGACAGATAATGCAATCTTAACATCAATTTGAGAATGTTACAACAGCAGAGAAGGGAAAAAATGAATCTATGCTAATCCAAACAATCAACTGCACATTCTCAAGATAGACAAACAGCTTGAAAAACTGCTATTCTTCCTCCATTGTTGAAACTTAGAAACAGGGATAGGCTGCATTCCAAGATGCCATCTCCTTCCTGTTAAGTACATGTCAGTTTCTGCAAGCACAATTCGATTCTAAATCAACATTACTGCTAAAAGCTGTCATTAACAAACCTGAAGGACATCGGGAGGAAAACATTTGGAGTATAACAGGAAATGAACATGTTCCAGCTGATATTGTGAATGAAGATACCACTGTTGACATTAGAGAGAGAAAACATTGTGACTGAAGCTTGAGGAGGAGCTGAAGACAAGTTAGACTAACAGGGAGAATATTCACTGAAAAGTATGTTATAGGTTAAATAAAGACTTTACAATTAGAAAAAATGAATCTAAGTTAGCATAGACCAGAGATGTAAGGGAATCAAAATATTAGCAGTCTCGTGAGACAATGCAGTCTCCAGGAGGACAGGACAGACCACTCAACATTCAAAAGAACTCAGAGACTATAGAATCCATGAGGAGATAATAATTCAATTCAGAGTCTGTGGAAGAAGTTCAATGCATAGAGGCATCTACAATCATCCAATGCAAAGTCATTGAAGAGTTCACTCAAAGCATGACAGTTTGTTCAAATGACCACCTTCCATTGAGAGCAAAACAGAAGTTTCTGGAAAAGCTCAGCAGGCCTGGCAGCATCTGTGAAGAAAAGAATCAGAGTTAACATTTCAGGTCCGGTGACCCCTCCTCGGCATCCGCAGTTCTTTTGGTTTCCCCTGAGAGCTTATGTCATTGTCAGCGGTTGGTTAGCTGGAGGAATGCCACTTTCCTGGCAGAGGGATCTGGCTCCACATTGGATATCAGTGACTGGAATTCATAATCCAGATTCCCACTGAGGAAAGTCAAACTTTAGTCAGGCCACATTTGGTGTATTGCATGTAGTTCTGGTTACCAAACTTGGAAGGATGTGAAGGCGTGCCAAACAACTTTAAGAGGATGTTGCTGGACCGGAGTATATCAGCTACAAGGAGAGGTTGGACAAACTTGGATTGTTTTCATAAAAATGTTGAAAGCTCAGGTGACCTGACAGAAGAATATAAAATGTTGAGAGGTGTGGATATGGTGGATAGCCAGTGGAAATATATAGGGTTATAGGTTTATGGTGAGTGAGGAAAGTTTAAAGGAAGTGTGTGAGGAATGTTTTTACACAGAGAGTGGTAGGTGCCTGGAACACACTGCTACAGGAGGGGGTTGAAGCGTATACTTTAGCAATGTTTAATAGCCATTTAGACAGATACACGAACAGGCAGGGAACAGAGGGTTACAGGCAGATAGGATTAGTTTAGAATGGCCAGAACAGACATGGTGGGTTGGAAGAGTTTGTTCCTGTGATGTATTATTCATGTTTTATGTTCTACTTAAGAACTACACCCTTGAAGGTGCTGTCTTCCACATGGGCTTATTGCAGCTTCAACTACCACCTGAGCAAAAGATCCCATGGTAGTTTGCAAAGAAGAGAAAGGGAACTAGTCCCAGATAACAGCTATCTTTAATTCACTGACTATCATGGCTAACAACAGCTTATCTGGTCACTTTTCTCATTGTTATTTGTTGTGATTTCCACGTTATAAAATGTACTACCCTGGGTCTACATTGTTCTCAACAACCCTGAGGTTCTGAAGGGTATTTTGTAAATGCAAGCTCTACACAAATATTCTGTAGCAATTTTTTTTCTCAGTTGACAATGTTTAAGCTGTGAGACACTGTCTTCAAAGCTGCTGGGTCATTCTATTAACCTATTCTCAAAGATTAAGTTAGCTGTTAGACATGGTGCAGTGGTGTGTCCATAGAGCTTGAATACCAGAATTTTAAGAAGATAAGTTGGCAAGATTTTTCATTGTGAAATAGTAAAAACTTTCAACCCAAATTGAACTTCCTCTCAACCATTCTCTTTAAGAAACAGAAAGGACAAAATTTTATAGGTCATAGGTTATGGTGAGGTTTTTGGCAGAAGCTGGGTACCATCTGATGAGGTTGAGACCAGGAGCATTTGTTGAGCAGTGTGGTGTAATTCGTATAAGGCAGCAGTAAGTTGAAAATGAAGCAGTGTTAGGGATTGTAAAACTCCTTTTTAACATACCTTAGCAACTGTGTAATTCCTTAGTAACTTGCCTCATGAAAATTCAGCTTTCAATCTTGTCAAATGCACCGACCAAGCTTGACATCAAGAAGTCCCAGTCAGTGCAGGTACCTGGTGACTTCACCTCACCAATGGCATGGAAGACCTCCATGCTGGAGGCTACTCATCATCATCTAAGGCCATAGTCCATGGGCACAAGACACATTCACTCCATGGGCATTGCCTTCTGATATGTACCAGTTATTGTTTTATTGTCCATCCCTAATTGCCCAAAGGGCAGCAAAGAGTCAACCACGTTGCTGTGTGTCTGGAGTCACATGTAGGCCAGACCAGGTAAGGATGGCAGTTTCCTTCCCTAAAGGACATTAGTGAACCAGATGGGTTTTTTCCTGACAATTGACAATGGATTCACAGTCATCATTAGACTGTTAACTCCAGATATTTATTGAATTCAAATTCCATTATCTGCCATGGCAGGATTTGAACCTGGGTCCCCAGAACATTATCTGGCTCTCTGGATTAACAGTCCAGTGATAATACAATGAGGTCATTGCCTTCCTCCCTCTAATGCTGCAGCAAAGACACCGTGTGCTCAGGGACACACACCCAGCTCAATATCTGGACCAGGCTGCACCTATTCAATCAGTGACGTAGCGCTCACTCACTCTGAGTCAACCTGATGCTCCAGCATCCCTGCCTCCCATTGCCTCAGCCAGTGATACAGGCTCAGACTGCTTCTGTCTTGTCTTGGAGTTTAGCATGGGCACTTAGCCAGGAAGGTTGCCATGGTTTTCAGCAGTCTCTAGCCAGATCGAGAGAGACACTGTTCGGCCAGGGAGTCCTGTGACTGTAAGTAGAGGGCAGCCTCCGATCTAGTCCAGGGGCTTGGACACAGCCAGGTAGTCACTTGGAGCAGGATTCTCTCTATATTGGAAATGAGGATCTGAATATCGAGCAACCCATGGAGGATGAAATTGGGTGGCACAACTGTTACAGTTACAGGATGTTAGGGTGAGGGGAGGTGGCCCCTGTGAGTGAGTGAGTAGGCAGCGCAGCCATGCAGTGTTAGTGGAGTCAGGTCTGGCATTGGTGAGAGCGAGTAAGGGAAGATGATGCAGACAATAGTGAGAAAGACAGAGCACAAACCTCAGTACAGTACCTTCCCTGGGCAGTGGGTACTGTAGCAGATGTTCAGTGAGCATGAGGTATCAAAGAGAAGTTGGTGGTACTTATACAGGCAGAGTGGAGAAGGTCATTAAGCTCCTTCCTGCAGTCGTGGACATTCCTCCAGACGGCTGAGACTACAGTGACCCAGATGGCAACCTCAGACCAAGCTGGCATGGTCTGGGGTCATGGGCTCCACTGCCAGCCCTGGGAGAAGTGATTGTCCTACCTGTTCACTAGACTGTCTTGTCAGGGGATACTGTGCCCTGCCCACAAAGCTTGGTGCCAATTTCCCTCACTCTGCCATGTCTGGGCGAAATGTTAGGGCAGTTCTGAACCAATGGTGCATGTTGATTTGCACAACATGTTCGTAATGATTGCATGCATACCAGGAATGCTGGTGTTTTAGTGGCTATCCATTGACTGGCACATTGTTAAAGGAATGGCACATGGTAAGATGGGTTCAAAAACCTATATGAGGGGCAGGGTGGACAGTTAATGAGATGCATTTCGTAAAATATGGCTAGAATCCGTCAAGAGAAACTTGATACAACTCGCATTTAGCCGAAAAGATGTAAGATTTCTGTCCACGTGTCCTGGTTCATTGTAGTATATATTGTGTGCTAAGAATTTTTTAAAGTTATTGATTAAAGACTGACTTGCCGTGATATAGTCATCGCAGAATGAAGGCATACAATTTCCTTCACTGAACAGTTGCACAGAATCACACAGGAAACAGCCGATTTAGCTCAGCAGGTCTATTTCAATATTTCATTGGAAATTAAAATCATTTTGCTGATGATTTTCATCTGGCACTCATCAGAACAAATGCAAGAATGCCAATTTTCAAAATCACGACAATTTACATGACAGGCAAAATGCATCACTGAGTGGTTGGCAAATAACTGCTGATTGGATGAGGTATTGCTATGGAAACAGGTTTCGTATGCTTCCTGCCCATTTATGGAAGGCATGAGCTAGAAAATGTTATTTCTGTTCGCAGAGAATGTGTTCCTGTATATCAAAGTATGTCACTTCAGATATCCATATTTAAGCATACTATTTAATTACCTTAAGTTGTTTATTGGTTTAGCTGTCAGCACACCCTGGATTGTTCAGCATGTTTAACTGTAACTGTATCTAACTATAGATATTGCCTTTTGGGTTTTGTAAATATGGATTGGTTGAGTATGGCTTGTACTCTGACTTATATGAACAGCCAGAGGAACATATTGTTTAATTCAACCAGAGTTGATCGCCAATCAACATTTTTCCCATAACGTAAACTGTCTTGATTGTTTGAAATTTGGTATTATTGCATTTGTCCTATCAATGCAAGACTAAAATCTTTTGATTCAGCTACACTCAAGTACAGAATTTCCTCGATTTGTGCTATGATGCCTGTGTCCATGGAGCACATTATTCCCAAGGACCCAAGCCTGCATTATTCTACCCTCATGGACTCTGCTTTCCATTGGCCCTGAGTTTTGGGTATTTGTACCGCATTCTTGAATCTTCTCTACTTAGCTAGGCTGACTCTGCAAAGTCTTTATTTGCACTCTAACTTGCAGAATTCTGATTCCAGTTCACTAATACAGTGCTTCCTTTCCTCTTTTCTGTGTTTCTGTAACATGACTGTTAATATGGCTTATATCATTAGCAATAGCCACTATATTGCAATATCAAGTGACCATTTTGGTACTTGTGCTCCACTTCAGCGTCATTCTACCTTAAATTTATCTAATGATGGTGGAGAACCATTCTGCTCTTCTTCAAATATCAACACGGGATCACTTCTGTCTATCAGTGAGGGAAAGCAGGGTCTTAGTTTAGCATCTCAGCCTACATCCAGCACCACCAACAGCACAGTACTCCAAGGTTTTGGAGTAGACCTGTAGCTCGGGCTGTGGGTGTTGAGGTTGGTTGGCTCGCTGAGCTGGTTTGTTGTTTCGCAGGCGTTTCGTTTCATTGTAACAAAACGTCTGCGGGACAACAAACCAGCTCGGCGAGCCAACCAACCTCAGCACAGTACTCCCTTTGCACTGCACAGAAGCATAAACCTAGATAACAAAATGTGGAGTTGGATGAGCACAGCAGGCCAAGCAGCAATAAACCTAGGTATGCTTCTACAAACTGATGGTGTGGGATTTGAACCCTATAACCTGTGGAATGAAGGTGACTGTACTATCCACAGGGTCACAGCCAACAGTGGCCCAATGACTAATCATCACTAAACAACAATTTGGACAGTGTGTAGCGCTATAGTCCAATAGGACCATGGCCTCAGCTGCATGGCACCACAATATGGGGAATAGCAGACAATGTGAAGAAAAAAGCCAAAGTGAAGAGGTTTCAGAAACATCTTACACGATATTGACAGTGAGTAGGAGGTCAATTTTTAATTCATAAGAATCTGGAGCCAACTGTTAAAGAGCTTACGTGGAGAGTTTTGCCAGTAATCCTGACTGTGTTATTGAATGGAAAAGGAAATGCTTATAATACTTGGTGTGTTGTTAAACAGTGATGGAATGATAACCTCATATTTAATTTGGGTTTTCCATTCCAGATGATTTCCAAACCATATCATCAGTTAATCTTGGTGGCACTCCTCAGCCTTTAGTACCATCTGCCCCTCGAGGCTTTCGTTCAGTTCCAGCTGTTCCAATACCGAGTAAGGGATATATAATAATTGGACTTTTGATGAATATTGCCTCATTAAGCTCCCACTTGCTGTTGACTCAGTCAGTCACAAAATAGAGACTGAATTGCCATTCAATGTTGCAATATTTGCTGTAAAGGCAATTATCACTGACTTCATAGTGACAAGGATAGGATTCTTGGCAGTGTGGAGGAACAGAGGGATCTCGGTGTGCAGATACATAGATCCCTTAAAATGGCCACCCAAGTGGACAGGGTTGTTAAGAAAGCATATGGTGTTTTGGCTTTCATTAACAGGGGGATTGAGTTTAAGAGTCGTGAGATCTTGATGCAGCTCTACAAAACTTTGGTTAGACCGCACTTGGAATACTGCGTCCAGTTCTGTACGCCCTATTATAGGAAAGATGTGGTTGCTTTGGAGAGGGTTCAGAGGATGTTTACCAGGATGCTGCCTGGACTGGAGGGCTTATCTTATGAAGAGAGGTTGACTGAGCTCAGACTTTTTTCATTGGAGAAAAGGAGGAGGAGAGGGGACCTAATTGAGGTATACAAGATAATGAGAGGCATAGATAGAGTTGATAGCCAGAGACTATTTCCCAGGGCAGAAATGGCTAGCACGAGGGGTCATAGTTTTAAGCTGGTTGGAGGAAAGTATAGAGGAAATGTCAGAGGCGGGTTCTTTACACAGAGAGTTGTGAGAGCATGGAATGCGTTGCCAGCAGCAGTTGTGGAAGCAAGGTCATTGGGGTCATTTAAGAGACTGCTGGACATGCATATGGTCACAGAAATTTGAGGGTGCATACATGAGGATCAATGGTCGGCACAACATCGTGGGCTGAAGGGCCTGTTCTGTGCTGTGCTGTTCTATGTTCTATGTTCTATCTTACCTAGCGTTTTAAATGACAAATTAATTACTGAGTGCAAAACCGGTGTCCTTTATTGCCATCTGACTATTAGATTAGATTCCATACAGTGTAGAAACAGGCCCTTCAGCCCAACAAGTCCACACTGCTCCTTGGAGCACCCCACCCAGACCCATCCCCCCATAAGCCACACACCCCTGAACACTACGGGCAATTTAGCATGGCCGATTCACCTAGCCTGCACATCTTTGGACCGTGGGAGGAAACCGGAGCACTCTGAGGAAATCCACGCAGATGCAGGGAGAATGTGCAAACTCCCACAGACAGTTACCCGAGGCTGGAATCGAACCTGGATTCCTGGTGCTGTGAGGCTGCAGTGCTAACCACTGAGCCACAGTGCTGCCCTAAACTATCAGTGAACAACATCCAACGCATAATTATTTTTTAATCCAGCTTTCTGACTGTGCCATTGAAATTTACCCCAAAAGTGGGTCAACTGACCACCATCGATAAATGTGATATTATCCATTCAGTGCCAATGTTCCTGATAGAATCCACAACTTGTAACATTGTGACATTGCACCAGTTTAAACTGTACCAGCGGGTCATAGCACCGCTTTAGATGTTATTGGGAATTACTTTGCCATCCTGAAGCAGAATGTTCCAGGAGTTAAGAGCGAACTCTATAATAAAGGAAGTGATTTCCTGGAGCACTGTTGAAGATTTTTTTCCTTCTCTGTTTGCAAAGTGGTTGTAATTCACTCCCAAACATCCATGAATTTTACAGAGTTCATTAGCAGGAAGAGAACAAACCTGGAGCACATGATCATCAAAGAAACAATTGTAGAGAGCAGTGTCCAGTGTTTAGAATATTATTAAATTACACCTTCAGTGATGCTCTATTCTTGCTCAAACTTCATTTCTAAAAATTGAGAAACAGCTACATATAATTCAGAGATTTCTCTTGATCCCCATATGGTCACTGGTTAAATGCCCTCCCAGAGTTAAGCACAGCCACTTTAATCTCCCCTCTTCCTTTCCCCTTCTTCCTCTCCTCTCTTTCCCTCCCTTCAGATCTTGTGCAATTTACCTTTTCTCACCCTGCCTCCTCTTACGCCTATTCCCCACCTCCTTTGCCTTAATCTGTCCCTCCCTTCTTCTCCTTTCTCTCTTCCACCCGTTCATCTCTCCTCTCCCCTCCAATTTGTCCCCCGCATCTCCTTCTCCTCACCCCATCTGCCGCCCCTTCTTCCCTTCATTGTCCTTTGATCCTCCTTCATCCACTGTTCACCATCTCCCCATCTCCACTCTCCTTCATCCCTTTCTTTCCATCTTCCCACCTCAGCAACCCCCTCCTCCTCCTTTGCCCTCTCCTCTCCTTCTTGCCCTGTCCCTGTATGGAGAAGAGCACAATATCAAAACTGACTCTAAAGTGCAAGGTTCCAGATGAAGCATGTCAGAAGTACTTATTCCCATGGTGGGATTTGAACCCAGGCCCCCAGCACATTAATTGACTCTCTGGATTAATAGTCCAGTAATAATACACAAGGCCCGAATAAAGTAGAGCGTTGATGAATCCTTGAGATTAACCAGCAAGGAATACATTGCATGAGATAAAGGCCTTCAAGAAAATGTCAAGTCTGTTCTGGACTCATGTAAATGATCCTAACTTCAAAACTAACTTCAAAAACAGACATTACCTGGCCACGGACACATTTATATTTTCAATTATTTTCATGAGATGAGGGTGTTACTGGCTAGGGCAGCATTTATTGCCCATCCCTAATTGCCCAGAGAGCAGTTAAAAGTCAACAACATTGCTGTGGGTCTGGTCTGTAGGCTAGCAGTTTCCTTCCCTCAAATAAAAAGGACATTAACAAATCAGATGGGTTTTGCCTGACCATCAATGATGGATTGATTATCTTCATCAGACTCTTAATTCCAGACTTTTATTGAGTTCAGATTCAACCACTGCACAAAGTGAGGTTTGAACACAGGTCCCCAGGACATTACCTGGCTCCTTGGATTAATAGGCTAGCAATAATACCACTAGGCCATCACCTGATTGCCATGCTTCCTACATTGCAACAAAGACTACACTTCAAAAGAGAATGCAGTTGGCTGCAAAGTACATTGGGAAATTCAAGGTCATTAAAGAAATGGGAATTTTATTTCTTGTAAAGACAGCGAATTAACTGAAAGGTACAGAGCTCCTAGGATCCAAGCTAAATCAGTATTAGTCAGTTTAGAAATAAGAATGCGTTGAGAATGTATTAAATGTTTGTGTGCAATGTATACTAATCAATATTCTCACAATGCATTTATTCAAAGAGAGCTGAGCAAATTTCTGCTTCTTTCTTCATATCCCAGGCTCATCCTTAACTGCTGTTCTTAATTTGGATGGAAAGTATTCTGCCAAGTTTCCAATAGATAAAAGAGGAGATGAAGGTGCAAAGCTCTGTAGGGAACGTTTGAACTAATGAGCCAAATGAATGCACAGAGAACAGGCATTCCCAAGCTATTAACAGAAGTAGTGTGAACTCAGGCAGTAATTGCCTTTAAAAAATGCTAGCACTCATTATGAGTGTTAAGTATTGCTATCCTTCTCCCTGTGACTTTACCTGATTGTTCACCATTGATTGCTCTGCTCTTTGCTGTTCATTAACCTTGACCAGAGGCATCATTGCTCCAATTGCTTGGTGCCTCCTTTGAGCGTTGGTAATGTGGCTTAAAAGAGTCCAGGGAGGGGATGTTGGAAGAAAAGACTGGCATTTGCACAATATTTTTCCTGAACACGGACAATCATGAACACTTTGTGCCCACTTCTGAAGTAAACTGTCATTTATTTTATATTTCTGAATTATTCAGAGGAGACCATATGACAAAGGAGCAGAAATAGACTGTTTGGTCTTATCGTGTCTGATTTGCCATTCAATAACATCGTGGCTGATCTAATAATCCTCAAATCCACTTTTTCGCCTTTCCCCCCCCTACTTATTTACTGATTAAAACAGAGATCAATGTACTTACTGATCTGCATATATCAGCCTCAAATATACTTAATGATCCAACCTCCATCATCAGTCTTTCACAAGCTATCAGTCAAAGAATTGTACAGATCTACTACCCTCTGAGGAAAGAAATTCCGCTTTATCTCTGTCTTAAATGTGTGACCACTCATTCTGAGTGATGCCCCTCTGGCCCTTGACTTCCTACAAGGCAAAACAACCTTCCTGCATCTATCCTGACAAGCCTCTAATATCTATCTTATATGCATTAATAAGGTTGCTTCTTTTTCTTCTAAATTTCTACAATGACTACAGATCCAATCTGCACAACCCTCCCTCATAAGAAAAGCCCCCATACCCAGAATTAACCTAGTGAACTTTCTCCAGGCACTCTCCAATCCAGGTATATCTTTCCCGAAAAAGGAGACTGAAAATATCTGCAGTACTGTCAGTATGGTCTGACTAGTGCCTTATATAATTTTAGCAAGATGTTGCTATTTTCATACTCTTTGAAATAAAGACCAGCTTCCATTTGCCTTTCCTATTAACTGCTAAATTTATGCACTACTTTTCATGATTTATGTACAAGGACTCCCAAATATCTCACTGTATTTTATTCGCTCATGAGATGCAGGCTTTGCTAGCTCGGCCAGCATTTACTGCCCATCCCTAATTACCCTGTGGGCAGTAAGTGTCAGCAACCACATTGCTGAGGGTCTAAGGTCACATGTAGGCCAGACCAGGTAAGGATGGGTTCCCTTCCCTAAAGTGAGCCAGATGGGATTTTTTTCGACAATCGACAATGGTACATGGTCATCATTAGACTCTTACTTTCAAATTCTTTATTGAATTCAAATTCCAGCATCTACCATGGTGGGAGTTGAACCCAGGTCCCCAGGACATTAATTGACTCCCTGGATTAATAGTCCAGCAATAATACACAAGGCCTGAAATAATGTGGAGTGTGACGAATCCCTGAGATTAACCAGCAAGGAATGCATTGCATGGGATTGAGGTCTTCAAGAAAATGTCAGAAGTCTATTCTGGACACGTGCAAATGATTCTTCTTTGCTTTGTTACTAATGACCCTTAAAACCAGAGGGATTCTCGTATTTCGGCAGATGAGTCATTTGGTTGGTTCTGTTTAGCGTAGTAGCACCCGATGCTGGAAACCCCAAAAACTACAGAGTGAGACTAAGCTTATTAAGTCAGTCAAATCTGCTCCATCCAGATCATCTCCATGATCAGTCCATCGCAAATTTCCTTCTTTCGGTGTTATCAATTAATAAAATGACATGCATTTACTAAATATTTTTTCTGACCACTGGAAATCTCAAAGCTGTTTACCACCAATGGCACGTGTCACTACGATAAGGAGTTGGAGAAGTTCAGGATTCATCAAGTTGCTGAATGCAATCGTAGATGACTGATTGCTATGCAGAAATGAAGGCATGACACAAACCCACCATATTGCCCCACATTTCGGAACCTTTTTCCACCTTTTCCTTAAATTTTCTGGTTTGTCACAATTTTAACCTCTGATGCTTCCATCCTTAATGCCATTCAGTGTGTGTTAGCTCAATGACAAGTAATGGGAATTTTGTTGGAATGTTCCTTGATGAACTCCAATGTTAAGATGGCTAATCGGTGAAAATTCACTTCGTGTGTCTATTTGAAATATCTACCAATCTTGTGGTATATTTGAGGTGACCAACTGAGTCCAAAGTAATTTCCGATGAAAGTTCCAATAGGTTACCTGCTCCTGATGCTACTTTCAAAGAGTAGTAAAGAGTGGCACCTTAGTGATTTGTTTTTTTTTAATTTAAATAAAGCCTTTTCCTTGCCCTGCTATCCAGAAAGCCATTGTAGCACCTCCAACAAGGGTGGGATCAGATTGACCAATTTAACAGAAGTGAGGATCATAAAATTGTAGAATGCCTACAGTACAGACACAGTCTATTTAGCCCATTGAGACTATACTGAGCCTCCAAAGAGTGTCCCCCCCAGACTCACCACCATTCCCTGTAACACTGCATTTCCCATGGCCAGTCCACCTCACCTGCAAACCTTTGGACTTGGACTTAAACTTTGCTGACTCCTTTCCTTTAAAGCCTCAGGTCCTGAGAGACACATCCTACAATTCACTGGAGGACTGGGGAGATGTGTGAGCAGAGCTGATACACCGAGCGTCACTAGTCAGGTCATTTCTCATAGTCTCGCTTCACAAACATTGAAAATGTCTTCACCATGGTAACAATGCTCCTTTAACTGTGTTCTTCATCACCAGGGCAACTCAAGTATAGCTGAGACCATGGAAACGACAGCACTTAAGATAACAACCTCAGTTTGGCTGGGTATGTAATTACTTAAACTAGAGCATTAGCAAAATTACACCTTGCTTTGTTGTTTTATTGCTTCTTCAGTGAACAACAAGTGACTTTTTGTTTTCCTATATCCAGTTGAGGTGTCGCATCACCTGCTGTATCCGGTTACAATGACAGGTCTGACATGGTGTTACCTGCAGAAATGGGCATGCCTCATACCTGGATTGGCACCATTTACTGGGCACACATTCATCATTGGTCACCTCAAACTGGGCAACTAAAGAACAACAGACTTTGTGAAGTATGTCACACAACCTTCAAACCTTGCAAAGCACCTGACAGCCGATAAGTACTTTATTAAATGAGGGATGTGTGGCAGTCAATGTAGCACATAGCAAATGTCCAGTAATGACCGAGAAAATGATTGGATCTGCTTTGTTGATGCTGGCGCAGGGATAAATATTGACCATAATACCAGAATGGTCTCCTCTGCTCTTCTTCAAAATAGAGCCTTATGAGCTTTTACATCCTCTTGAGTAGGTAGACAGAGCTTCAGTTTTACACCTCATTCAGAGAACTCCAACAATGCAACGTTCTCTGTGTCAATCTGGGTCTTGTCTGCAGTGGCATTTGAACTCATGGCCTTCTGACAAATATTGGATAGTTCAACCATTGAATCAAGGCCAGCATTAGAACTAGGGCACCAACAGCATTTAATTGTTTAAAAGGAGTCGGCATTAACTGGGGAATCATTAGTCCTCTTTTATATTCAATTGTGGGATCTGGGTGTTGCTGGCTGGGCCAACATTTATTGCCCATCCCTAGTTTGCCCTTGAAAAAGTTTCTGATGAGCTGCCAACTTGGACTGCTGTAGCCTATATGTTGTAGGTAGACTCACAGTGCTAGTAGGGAGGGAGTCTCAGGATTTTCACCCAGTGACAATGAAGGAATGGTGGTATATTTCTGAGGTAGGATGGTAATTAGCTTGGAGGGGAAATTGTTGGTTGTGGTTTGTCCTTGTCATTCTAGATGGAAGTGGTCATGTGTTTGAAAGGTGCTGTCTAAAGGAGCCTTGGTGAATTTGTGCAGTGTGTGTTGTAGACAGTACACACTGCTATTACTGAGCATCGACGGTGGGTGGAGTGAATGCTTGTTGATACAGTGTCAATCATTTGGGCTGCTTTGTTCTGGATGGTGTTAAACTTCTTGTGTATTGTTGGAGGTGCACTCATCCAGGCAAGTGGGATGTACGCCATCACACTCCTGACTGGTGCCTGGTAGACGGTGTAGAGGCTTTTGGGAGTCAAGGCTGTTACTGCCTGCAGCATTAGAGCCTCTGAACTGCTGTTGTCGCCATTGCATTTATATGGCTAGCCAATTTAGTTTCTGGTCAATGGTAACCCTCAGGACATTGACAGCAGGCAATTCAGTGATGGTAACACCATTAAATTTTAAGAGGTAGTGGTCAGCCTATCTCTAATTGGAGAAGATCATTGCATGGGTTTGTGCGATGCAAATGTTAATTATGCTCCTATAATTGAAACAGACTGAAACTGGCTGGGATTGTCAGGATAGATAGCATATGCCTTGTAATATGTATTGTGAAAAATAAGTGTGTGTAAAGATTGGCTCCAGTTCTGTCCTACACTACCAAGCTTTTTGGAGTTGAACACTGTGTATATCACACCTAGATGGTTGAATGATTTGGTTGAAAGTCAATGCCTTCACTTTCCCAGTAATGGGGAATTTCAGTAAGTTTTCAATCCAGCGTCTTTTTCTTTCAGCTTGTCCCATTTTACGAGGGATCACCTCACTACTGGTTGATCATCCATTCATCTAACAATCACTGTATTTAAATCTCTCACCAATTCAGCTTTCAACCTCATCTTGTGTCTATCTTTATTCTCCCTCTTCCTGGCTGTCACATCTATACCTGCATCACCACATGTTCCATCTCCCAGTGACAGAGAGCTATGTTATTGCAACCTGTTACTGCATACCTTCCCTGGAGCTCCCACAATCTTTGTTGATTCCTGGTTTGCTGGTTCCTGATATTTTTCACTTCTTTTAGTTCTTTAGCATTCAGTTCTCAGTCAGCATTGGGTTCTTCTTGATGTGACCCAGGGTTCTGCATTACATAACAATCTCAATTTCACAACTGTCCTTTCAGCTTTCTCTACCAGGTAACATTTCTACTGTATCAGAGATAATGGGAACTGCAGATGCTGGAGATTCCAAGATAATAAAATGCGAGGCTGGATGAACACAGCAGGCCAAGCAGCATCTCAGGAGCACAAAAGCTGACGTTTCGGGCCTAGACCCTTCATCAGAGAGGGGGATGGGGGGAGGGGACTGGAATAAATAGGGAGAGAGGGGGAGGCGGACCGAAGATGGAGAGTAAAGAAGATAGGTGGAGAGGGTGTAGGTGGGGAGGTAGGGAGGGGATAGGTCAGTCCAGGGAAGACGGACAGGTCAAGGAGGTGGGATGAGGTTAGTAGGTAGCTGGGGGTGCGGCTTGGGGTGGGAGGAAGGGATGGGTGAGAGGAAGAACCGGTTAGGGAGGCAGAGACAGGTTGGACTGGTTTTGGGATGCAGTGGGTGGGGGGGAAGAGCTGGGCTGGTTGTGTGGTGCAGTGGGGGGAGGGGATGAACTGGGCTGGTTTAGGGATGCAGTGGGGGAAGGGGAGATTTTGAAACTGGTGAAGTCCACATTGATACCATATGGCTGCAGGGTTCCCAGGCGGAATATGAGTTGCTGTTCCTGCAACCTTCGGGTGGCATCATTGTGGCACTGCAGGAGGCCCATGATGGACATGTCATCAAGAGAATGGGAGGGGGAGTGGAAATGGTTTGCGACTGGGAGGTGCAGTTGTTTGTTGCGAACTGAGCGGAGGTGTTCTGCAAAGCGGTCCCCAAGCTTTGCAGAACACCTCCGCTCAGTTCGCAACAAACAACTGCACCTCCCAGTCGCAAACCATTTCCACTCCCCCTCCCATTCTCTTGATGACATGTCCATCATGGGCCTCCTGCAGTGCCACAATGATGCCACCCGAAGGTTGCAGGAACAGCAACTCATATTCCGCCTGGGAACCCTGCAGCCATATGGTATCAATGTGGACTTCACCAGTTTCAAAATCTCCCCTTCCCCCACTGCATCCCTAAACCAGCCCAGTTCATCCCCTCCCCCCACTGCACCACACAACCAGCCCAGCTCTTCCCCCCCACCCACTGCATCCCAAAACCAGTCCAACCTGTCTCTGCCTCCCTAACCGGTTCTTCCTCTCACCCATCCCTTCCTCCCACCCCAAGCCGCACCCCCAGCTACCTACTAACCTCATCCCACCTCCTTGACCTGTCCGTCTTCCCTGGACTGACCTATCCCCTCCCTACCTCCCCACCTACACCCTCTCCACCTATCTTCTTTACTCTCCATCTTCGGTCCGCCTCCCCCTCTCTCCCTATTTATTCCAGTCCCCTCCCCCCATCCCCCTCTCTGATGAAGGGTCTAGGCCCGAAACGTCAGCTTTTGTGCTCCTGAGATGCTGCTTGGCCTGCTGTGTTCATCCAGCCTCACATTTTATTATCTTAACATTTCTACTGTAGTTCTTTCAACTACTTCAACCAGAACTATTTCGTTTAAAGCAAAATGTAGTGGATGCTGGAAAGCTGAAACAAAAAGAAAAGTTCTGGAGAAATTCAGCAGATCTGATAGCATCAATGGAGAGAGAAACGGAATAAATTATTTAAGCCTAACATGGCACTTCTTTAGAAGCGAAGGGACCTGAGAAATTATAGTTTTTATGCTGTTGACAAAAGGAGAAGAGGAGCAGCTGGAAGAGAGGGTGAGAGTGCCCAGAGGGAAAGGCAAAATGAGTGCTAATAGCAGTCAAGGAGTGCTATAGATGAAGAATAGGTGTTAATGTTAAGTGTCAATAGCAGAAAATAACTCAATTCTGCTGAAAACAAACTCAAAAAAGACAAAACAATTAAGAGAGCCAAAAAGATTGCGGATGCTGTAAATCAGGAACCAAAACAAAGTTGCTGGAAAAGCTCAGCAGGTCTGGCAGCATCTGTGGAGGAGAAAACAGAGTTAACGTTTCGGGTAAGGTGACCCTTCCTCAGAACAATTAAGAGATTGGGGATGGATCAAAATGGAGGTCAGAGTTCATGCTCTGAAGTTGTTGAACTCAAAACAAAGCACTATGCACGTTGGAAATCTGAAACAAAAACAGAAATCGCCGGAGAAACTCAGCAGGTCCGACAGCATCTGTGGAGAGAAATCAGTTAATGTTTTGAGTCCAATGGCCGTTCTTCAGAATGTATGTTTCTCCAGCAATTTCTGTGTTTTTGTTGAGCTCAGTGTTGTATCCTGAAGGCTATGAAGTGTCAAATGCAGGAAGAGGTTCAGTTGCTCCAAACAAAAAAAAGTATTGCTGATGCTGGAAATCAGAAATACAAACCAGAGTTTGCTGGGAAAATGTTGCAGGGTCACTGGCATCAAAATGACAAGCAACTGGAAGGTTGGGGTCATTCAGACACAGAGAACAGACATGTTCTGCAAACCAGTCACCCGTTCTGCATTTGACTTCACCAGTGTCAAGAAGATTGCATTGTAAGTAGCAAATGCAGTGGACTAGGCAGTAAAAGATTGAGTTAACTGCTGCTTCACTTGCAAAGTCATCAGAGAGGACTTAAAATGGCAACTGTTACACCTTCTGCAATTATATGGGAATGTGGCAGGGTAAGGCTGGAGGGCGAGGGGAGGACTCTACATTGATGAGGCATTAACAGTGACAGAGGAATTTACCAGGGCGTTGTGGGGGTGGGGGCTGGAATGTAGATTGCTGACAGTTAAGGGGAGAGGAAAATGTGTTGGGTGGTGGCATCCTGCTGGAGGTAGTGAAAATGAGAACAGTTTATCCTTTGAATGCAGAGGCCAGTAGAATAGAAAATTCGAGCTAATTTGTTCTCAGTTTCCATCTTCTGCCTCCATTGGCTGGAGGGACGTGAAATTATTCATTTTCTCCAGGTTTTCATAAGGGACTGTTATGCTATCACTCAGGCCCCTTTCATTAGTCTCAAACTGACAGTCGGTCAATTGGGGGTTTTGGCTGACTGGTCTTCTTCGCCCTGTCTTCCAATGCTTTTATCCAGTTCTCCTATTACTTGGTTAGGGTTAGGGGTTACATTTTAGGGTTATATTTACATTTGTAACCCTAAAATGGTTACATTTTCATCATCACCGTCTAATACTTCAATACCATCAGCAAATGATATTGACCATGGTACTTCCTCATCTCACTTGCTGTGTTAGAACATGCTTGACAATCAAGGAAAGAAGGGGCCCTGGGTAATCCTTGGTGTAACCCAACTTTGGCCTTCAAACATTCAATATTCTCCCTTACTGCATCTGACTCATGGCTGGTAGTCCATGTTACCTGCCCAGAAAACGTTTTGCACAGTTACCTTGAATAGCATTTTATGTGTGTGTCTGAGTTGCATGTGTGCATGTCTTTGTATGTATATGTGTGTTTATGTGTGTATGTTTGTGTGCATGTGAATGTGTGTATATGGACATGTTTGTTTATATGTTCAGTTATCTGGTCCCTCTAGGTGTCAATGTCATCTCAGTTCAATTCTGTTCTCTGAAGAAACAAAAACTCTTTCATGAAAGCTAAACTATTTTATTGATCACAACTTCAGTACATTCACTCCGGCATCTGGGATGTGTGGCAGAGATACTTAGTAAGAATAGCTGTGTAGTGACTGAGGGGAATAGCACAGATGCAATTAAAGGGAAGTTGAATAAGCACATAGAGGCAAAGGAATAGGTGATTCTGAGAGAGTTGTATGAAAAATGAATGAACCGATTGAAGTGGAGCGAAAACCCCAGTTGGGCTCAATGACTTGATTCCACACCGTTAATTCTACATGAAATATTAACCACTCAGAACTTGTTAAATAATCTGAGCCAGAAAATGTTAAGAGCCTTATTTCTGTCTTGTCTGTCATCAGCATGTTTTTAAGTGTTTTATAATCAATGAATTTTTACAAATTAATGATATTAGACATTTATAAACGTTCTGCAGTTTTGCAATATCTTTACTGAAGTATAATTTTTAATGCAATGGGCTATTAGATATTTTTAAGTAATTATTTATAGCAAATTGTAATACAGTGTTCATGTTTTATTGTTGGCATATTACAGCATTGCTGTGCATGAAGTGGTAATTTCTCACAATCACTTAGAATGTCCACTCCTTAATTTAAATTCACCAAACTCAGCGACATGTTTCATATCGTACAGGGCCCACCTCTTAAAGAAATCTTGCATTCTTACACAGAAAACAGTTATCTTTCATAAATACAATTGACAAGCTCTTTGACAAAAAATAATTCACTGGAGGTGGACATTGCTGGCTGCGGCAGCCTCAGAACTTAATTGAAACATATAAAATAATCAGAGGGTTAGATAGGGCGGATAGGGAGAGCCTTTTTCCTAGGATGGTGACGGCGAGCACGAGGGGGCATAGCTTTAAATTGAGGGGTGAAAGATATAGGACAGATGTCAGAGGTAGTTTCTTTACTCAGAGAGTAGTAAGGGAATGGAACGCTTTGCCTGCAACGGTAGTAGATTCGCCAACTTTAGGTACATTTAAGTCGTCATTGGATAAACATATGGACGTACATGGAATAGTGTAGGTTAGATGGGCTTCAGATCGGTATGACAGGTTGGCACAACTTCGAGGGCCGAAGGGCCTGTACTGTGCCGTAATGTTCTATGTTCTATGTTCTAACACATCTCTCTAATTGTCCTTGAGTAGGTAGTGGTGAGCTACCATCGTGATTTCTTGCGGTCCACATGTTGTAGGTAGACCCACATTGCCCTTAGGGAGGGAATTCCAGGACTTTGACCCATGGACGCTGATGGAATGGCTATATATTTCAAAGTCAGGATGGGAAATGATTTGGTGGGCAACTTGCAGGTGGTAGTGTGCCCCTGCCCCTGATGGTGGAGGCCATAGATTTAAGAGATGGAGCCTAGGGAGCCATGGTGAGTCGTTGCTGTGTATCTTGTAGATGGTACAAACACTGTGCTGCCACTGTGTGTCTGTGGTGAACGGAGTGAATATTGAAGGTGATGGAGGGAGTAAATGTTTGCAGATGTGGTACCAGTCAAGCAGGCTGTGTTGTCCACGAGGGTGTCAAACTTTGCAAGTGTTGTTAGAGCTGTACTCATCCAAGCAATTTGGGAGTATTCCATCACAATCCTGACTTGTGCCTTGTAGATGGCGGACAGGCTTTGGGGAGTTGGGAGGTGATTACTTGCTGCAGAATGACCAGTTTTTGTAAAGACAGTACTTACATGTGTAACCCATTCAGTTTAGTTCATTGGCAATCCCCAGAACATTGATCATGGATGATGCAGCTATGGTAATGTATTTGAATGTCTAGGGGTGGATGGTTGGATTCTCCCTTGTTAGAGATACCCTTATCAAATTAGCAAATTAGGGGTTATCACGGTAGATGCAAATGTGTAATTTGAAACCCAAATTGATCAGGCACGATGTTAATGAAAGTTGATGTAGGCTGAAGGGGCAGAATGGCCTATTTCTGCTCCTAATTAGCATTGCTGGTTCATTGCCTGGTATTTGAGAGGCACAAATGTTACTTACTACTTATCAACTAAAATCTAGATGTTTTCTAGGCTCTTACTGTATATGAACACAGGTTGGGTCAATATCTGAAGAGTGGTGAACGGTGCTGAATGTTGTACAATCTTCAGCAAATGTCCCCAGTTCTGCCTTTATGTTGGAGGGAAGGTCATTGGTGGAGCAGCTGAAGATATTTGAGCTGAAGACACTACCCCGAGGAACTCCTGCAGAGATGTCCTGGAGCTGAGATAATGGACCTCCATCAACCATCTTTCTGTGTGCCAGATATGACTCCAAACAGTGGAGAGTCTTTTTGCCTGGTTTCCATTGACTCCAGGTTTGCCTGGGCTCATTGATGCTGCAATGAGTTAAATGCTGCCTTGTTGTCAAGGATAGTCACGGTCACCTCCCCACCCTCTGGAATTCAGTTCTTTTATCCATGTTTATAGTAAAGCCGTAGTGAGGTCAGGAACTGAATGATCTTGGGGAATCCAAACTAAATGTCAGTGAGCACCTTATTGCAGCACAAGTGCTCTTTGATGGGAGTGTTACTGACGTCTTCCATCACTTTGTTGATGATTGAAAGTAGGCTGATGGGATGATAATTGCCTGAGTTTGATTTGTCTTGTTTTCTGGGGACTGGATATGCTTCAGGAATTTTCCATATTGCCAGGTAGATGTCTGTATTATTGACAAAATGGAATATCTTGTCTAGGGAGCTACTAATTCTCAAAGACAAATCTTCAGTACCTTTGCTGAAAGGTTGTCAGGGCCCATAGCCTTTGGAGTGTCTAGTGACTGCAGCAATTTGCTACAAACCATGCACAATGGATCAGATTTGCTGAAGACTGGCATCTGTGATGCCGGGGAAGTCTGGAGGAGACTGAGATGGATTATCCAGTCAGTACTCTGTCTCAAGATTGTTGCAAATGTTTCAGCTCTATATTTTGCATGATATACTGTGCTCCTCATTCATTGAGAATTGAATATTTGTGCGGCCTAATCTGCTGCCCATGGTGACAGTCAAACCCCTCTCCTTACAGTATTAGCCTGAGCGCCTTGATTACCGGCCCAGTGCTATTACCACTGTGCCATTAACTCCCAACAGTGGCATTGATAATGAATTTTTCACAACCTTAGGATATCCCAAAAGCATTATAGTGAGTTATAAGTCAGAGTCCCTACTGTAATGCAGCAAACATAAGAGTCAATTTGCATGACCCATACTAAGACACTGGTCAGAGAATTTCTTCTGTTCATATTACCAGGGTTTGGTTAGGTCACCAGCTCAGCACTATCCCTGGATCTTGTTTGAAATAATATCATGTGATCTTTGAACTACCTTGACTTTGACATTTCACTTGAAAGACAGCATTGAGACAGAGAAACTTCTCCTGGGCATGACCCTGGGATTATCAAACTTGATTACATGCTTAGACATAACTCTGAATTCTCTGAACTCATAACTCTCTGAACACCCAACTTTCTGACAGAGAGAGTGCATTCAACTGAGCTGTAATGGTAGCCTTCAGGGAGAAACCAAAACTGATTCTGAGGAAACATTGGAGAAATGTGGACTTTTCATGTCTGAAGGGAGGAACTGGTCAAATCCTGGTGGACATATAAGAAGTAACAACATAACTGTGAGTGAAACCATGTTAGTGAGGTGAAAAAATACACGTTCAAGAGAGCGATGTACAATATGTAATGATGCCAGAAAACGTTTACATGAATAACATTCATTGAGCAAATGTCTGAATAAGCAAAATCAAAAACACAGAATCAAAGTAGCTGATGATGTGATAGAGCTAGGATAGGGTCATTCAATTTATCTCAAATCAAAGATCATAACGACTACTTAAACCACCTTTTGTTGAAAATGTGGCATTAACTAGACAGTTAAATCCATGTCTTATATCCATTGTTTAGATCACCCAAAAACATGGTAGAACCCAAAGGGGCCCCTTGACCAACATACCCTGTAAACTTTGCAGCAATTGGGAGGTTCCATACTTGCCAACTGAGAAAAAGAGCAGGAAAAAAAACATAGAGGGAATGTTGCCCTTGACTATTTGTTTAATTCTGTTTGATGACTCTCTTCTTGGAATATATTTCCACACTGCAAAATATTATGTACGTGCAAATTCTTGTTGTCAAAATCAACTTCTCTGCCTTAATATCTCTTCATGTGGCTTGGGTGTCAATGCTTGTTTGATCACACCCTTCGGATGTACTGTGGGAGGTTTGTTACTTTAAGGGTGCTAAGTAACTGCAATTCGATGTAGTACTTGACACAAGAATGGTCAACTGCCTGAGATTCTTCTGGTCTCTATGAATTGGGACAACACTGTTAAGCACACAAAATCTCTTGGGGTGTTTAGACACCTTTTAAAAGTTAATTATTGACATAAAACTCACCATATGGAACCCATGTCACCATGCTATGTCCAGCAAAAGCTATTTGCTGTGAGATGCAAATAAGCTTTAGATTTATCCATAAGCAAGCATTTCCCACCCCCACACAGTGAGCCAAAGAATCCTTCATAATTACTCAACCTATTGCTGTAAACTACAAGAACATTCATATCTCAAAGCAATTAGCAAGGTCTCAAGTTTTTTTTACTGCTGTTTGGCTGCTTAATTGCATCCACATAGTCTGACAAGAGGCAGCTGTGCTAACAGTTACCATCAGCTTTTATTTGCGCACCAACAGATATTAATCAGCTTTGGTGGACTTGGTCAATCATTACATCACTGCTGACCCGTTAGGAATGGCCTCAGGTATCCAATCACTCTGCATCCACCATCTCTCCAAAGTGTTTCTTCCCTGTAAGAGTGTGTTCCTGAATCATGGAATCTGTATTGTGCAGGTAGAGGCCATCTGGCCCATTGGCTCAGCACCAACATTTCAAAGACTATCCCACCCCATCCCCATATGAACCACGGCCAGTCCACCTAACATGCACGTCTCTGTGCCTGTGGGAAGAAACCAGAGTACCTGGAGGAAACCCACATGGACACAGGGACAGCAAACTCCACACAGACAGTCGCCTGAGGCTAGAATTGAACCCAGGTCACTGGCACCATGAGGCAGCAGTGCTAACCACTGAGCCACCATATCACGTATATTATTGTATCGTATTATGTTGGCTAGTTTTATTTGTTCATAATACTAAAGGCCAATTAGAGGAACCAGTTTCAGTTATTATTTTCATTAAGAATCCACCTTTGTTCAAAAAAAATGAGGCTCTGTTACATACCAACAGCCAGCATTCAGTCCTGAGTCAAACTGAGCTATCTCTGACACAAGAGGCCTGGCTGACCTTATCATTGGAGGAGCTCTATGGAGAGCCTAGTGTCATTTTGTGGGGAATGATATACCACTGCCTGTTTTCACACACCTTGCAGAAGGTTTCATTTGGAAAGGGGCTCAACAATGGGCTCCTACAATTTATGCCAGAAGGCTGTGAACTGACACTGTAGTAATGTTAAACAACAATACTGGGATGCAACATCCAATTGTAACGCAGTAAAAAAAAATCAAAAAAAATGTGTTATCTGTTTCCCAGCCACTCCCCCCTACCTCTGCCTCAGAGCAAAAGTCAATCTGTTTAACAACAACAACAAAAACAAAGTTGCTGGAAAAGCTCAGCAGGTCTGGCAGCATTTGAGAAGGGAAAAACAGAGCTAACGTTTCATGTCAAGTGACCCTCCTTGAGAACTGAGGCTGCTGAGAAAGTTTATATGCAGAACGAAAATGGGACGAGGATGGGATAGGGAGTGAATCTGTTTAAGCTTAGAGCTGTTGGAGGATCAAGTGTTTTTGCAGCATGGAATGAAGAGGTGGCGTGTCTTGCATCTCGTAAGGGAAGTACCTGAAAGTTGAGGAAGATACGGGATTATTGGAGGCAAGTAGGGCAACCTGGAAGAGGAGAGAGTCATTCAGTCACTCAAGCCTATTCTGACAGTCATTTAAAATAGAATTGGCCTGTATTTGAATTACATCTGTCCTAGTCTTCTCGTAATAGCTCTTTACACACTTGCTCACAAAACTCTATCAATCTTTGCATGGTAAATTTCAATTGATCCCTGCTTCAATAAATTGTTGGATTGACAGAGTCATCTCAATTTGTTAATCTCTTTATTCAGAACAAACAGAAAGGCTAAAGGAAATGTGTTTTTACTTCCTTTTTAAGTTCTTTCATGAGAAATGAACATTGATGGCAAGTTTAGCATTTCTTGTCCATCTCCAGTTGCACTTGAGAATATGTTGGTGAGCCACCTTATTATAGTACTTGTTAAGTCTCATAATTGTCTTCTTGTTGTCATGTGTTGGAATTACATTTCAAGTTTGGAATGGTTGAACCTTATTGTTTAATTGTAGCTTTTTGTGCTACCCAGGTAGAAACTGCTTGAGCTGGTGTTCGGGTACACTAAAGCTGACTCTGTAGTGCAGCCATGAACATTGCCAACTGGAACACTTACACATGCAACCTGTTTCAAGCGAGTCTTATTCTTTACGTCTTTACAGGCAATGCAGCGACATATAACATCACTGAATTCACATGGTGTAGCTATAGAAACAGTGCCATTGAGGAAGCAGTTTCAAAATGTTGACCCAGCGACATTGATGATGTGGTTCCAAGTGGAGGGTGGGGATTTAGTGAAGAACTTGAGGGTGATTGTGTGCTCATTTATCAACTGGATATTGTACCTGGGTTTATAATAGCATCTTGTATTGCAGGAAAATGTCCCACTACACTTCACTAGGTCAAACAAAGAGACATTCAGACAAATGACCAGAAGATTTGTCAAAGAGGGAGGTTTTAAGAGAGGTCATGATGTGATGGGGGAGCAGGATGATTTAGAGAGAGCTGCATAGTTTAGAAGAGGGACACCTGAAGACAGAGGAACTAAGTAGGCCCAAGAGAAAGGGAATCCACAAGAGGCCAGAGCTAGATGAACACATAGCTCTCAAGGGGTTGTCATGGTAAGATTTTTAAACTATTAATCCACAGACCCAGGTAATATTCTTGGGACCTGCCTTTAAACTCCTTTATGGAATTTTATTTCAAACAAAAAATCTGGAATTAAGAACCTAACGATGATCATGAAAGCATGAGTTAATTGTCAGAAAAAACCCCATCTGGTTCATTAATGTTATTTAAGGAAGGGAACTGTCATCCTTACCTAGTCTGACCTAAATGCAACTCCAGACCTACAGCAACGTGGTTGACTCTTAACTAAATTAAGGATGGGCAATAAATTCTAGCCTAGCCAGTGATACCCACAAATAAAGAAAAGAAGCCTACATTATGTAGCTGGTTAGGAACAGTGTGGTAGATTGTCAAGACAGGTCTCAACACATTAGAGCTTAAGTGCTCTAAGGACACCCCGGGGCAGTACAAATGTCATCTGTGCAACACCTGCTCCAGGTTCAATCATATTCCAATGTTAGTTTATAACTCAGGAGTGTTTTAATTCAATTACCTGCAGAGACCTTTAAAGTGATTTCTCATATTACTTTCTTGATAGTCATAAGTAAACATTACTTATCTCTCCCAGGAGATGGCATCCAATGGGGACATTGTTTGACATGAGAGGGTATAGATGGGTCCAATGACTTCTCCATTTTAAGTTGTTTCTTAATTTCTTATTTTGTCTGGCTAGAATTATCTTTTGTACTTCTTTTAGAAGAAGTGTCTGTTGGAAATGGAAGTAAATGGTATAAGTGGCTCAATCTCAGAATTATGTCCACTGCTTCTTTCAATTTTCAATATAATTAAGTATCATAGAATCAAACAGCACAGATAACACAACATGCATGTCTGTGTAGGGGATCCAATTACTCCCAATGGGTCATCCCCATTGATTTGTGGAACATCTCCTTTTTGTGTATATTTTTAATTTGTTCTGGAAATTTTGCTTTTACCTCTCTTTTAGATACAGAGTTCCTAATTACAGTTCAAAACAAACAAAAAAACATTCAGTTCCCACTGGTTCTTTTGTCAATTCCAAAACCAGAACTAGGGATTACTATTAATCTCACACAGATGTGAGTTATGGCTTTCTTGATGGAATTTTCTGGATTCTCACTGCAGTGAAGAGAAAGGAAGGCTTGAATTTACATCAGGCCATTCACAACCTCATAATATTGCAATTTGCTTTACATCCAATAATGTACAATGTGACACCATCTCACTGCTGCATTGTAGAATCATAGAATCCTTTTAGTGTGCAAGCAGGCCAATTTGATTCTATGAAGAGCATCATACCCAGGCACATCCCCTACCCTATCCCTCTAGCCCTGCATCTCCCATGGCTAACCCACCTAGCCTGCACATCCATGGACACTATGGACAATTCACCATGAACAGTCCATCCAGCTTGCACATCTTTGGAGCGTGGAAGGAAACCAGAGCACCTGGAAGAAACACACTCTGACACAGGCAGAATGTGCAAACTCCACACAGACTGTTCTCACGGGATTGAATCGAACTTGGGTCCGTGGTGCTGCGAATGCAGAAAAATGCACGCACAGAAAGCTGCACTAACAGCAGCGAAATAATAAATACTTGATTGTATCAGTGATAATGGGAACTGCAGAGGCTGGAGAATCCAAGATAATAAAATGTGAGGCTGGATGAACACAGCAGGACTAGCAGCATCTCAGGAGCACAAAAGCTGATGTTTCGGGCCTAGACCCTTCAACAGACAGGTTCACCTGCACACCTGCCAATGTGGTATACTGTATCCATTGTACCCAGTGTGGCTTCCTCTACATTGGGGAAACCAAGCGGAGGCTTGGGGATCGCTTTGCAGAACACCTCCGCTCGGTTCACAATAAACAACTGCATCTCCCAGTCGCAAACCATTTCCACTCCCCCTCCCATTCTTTAGACGACATGTCCATCATGGGCCTCCTGCAGTGCCACAATGATGCCACCCGAAGGTTGCAGGAACAGCAACTCATATTCTGCTTGGGAACCCTGCAGCCCAATGGTATCAATGTGGACTTCACCAGCTTCAAAATCTCCCCTTCCCCCACTGCATCCCAAAACCAGCCCAGTTCGTCCCCTCCCCCCACTGCACCACACAACCAGCCCAGCTCTTCCCCTCCGCCCACTACATCCCAAAACCGGTCCAGCCTGTCTCTGCCTCCCTAACCTGTTCTTCCTCTCACCCATCCCTTCCTCCAAACCCAAGCCGCACCTCCATCTCCTACCTACTAACCTCATCCCACCTCCTTGACCTGTCCATCTTCCCTGGACTGACCTATCCCCTCCCTACCTCCCCACCTATACTCTCCTCTCCACCTATCTTCTTTTCTCTCCATCTTCGGTCCGCCTCCCCCTCTCTCCCTATTTATTCCGGAACCCTCACCCCATCCCCCTCTCTGATGAAGGGTCTAGGCCCGAAACGTCAGCTTTTGTGCTCCTGAGATGCTGCTGGGCCTGCTGTGTTCATCCAGCCTCACATTTTATTATAATAAATACTTGATGTTGGTTGAAGGCTAAATATTGGGCAGAACAAGGGTCTGCCAGCTCTTCTCTGAATTGCAGTGTGGAATCTTGTAAAACCATTCATAAGGACAAAGAAGCTCTTAGTTTGATTCCTGTTCAAAAGACATCAACCTCCAATGATGCAGCACTCTCACTTAGTATTCAGGTGTCATTTGATTTCTCAACTTTCCAATCAAGGAGTGGAAAGAAGTGTGGGAAAACCAGTCATATTTGACAACAAACATACTGATGAGTGTGCTGAAGTGCATTTTGAGGAGTACCACACACAACAGAACAGTTTGTCTCAATCTCCAGTTTTACTGGATTATTCCTGTCAGGAAAGCTGACCCCACACAATAGTGTAAAACATGCTGTGTCTTGTTAAACACATTACAATGCAATATGCAAATTAGTAGCAGGAGTTGGACAGTATCAATTTTGTACCTTCCCGAGTAGGACCCTCTATGTACTGATTTAGGAAACTTTCTTGGACACATTTGATAAGATTTCACCCCTCTGGGCCCTTTACGCTCTGGGTGGTCCAGCCAATATAGGGGAAATTAAAATCTCCAATTAACACTACTCTGCACTGCATTATTTCTGCAGGTATCTGCAATCTCTACACATCTGCTGCTCTAGTACCTGCTGGCTATTTGGGGGTCTGCAATACAGTTCCAACAGCGTGACCATTCCCATCCTGGTGTCTCTCTTGCAGCCACAGAATCCCCTGTCTGCCCCCTCACAACTGAATCCCCTATCAGTATCGCTTTGTCTGACTGCACCCTTTCACTCTGGGCCTCAGAGCCAGTGTCTGTGCCACTGGTGTGACCGATGTTGCTAGCCCCTAAAATGTCACTCGCTCCCGACAACCGTAACCAAAGTAATATACTTGTTATTGAGGGAATGGGCACCGGGGAACCCTACACTATCTGACTCCCCCCATTATCTCTACTGGTGACCACCCAGCTACCTGCAGCCTGTATCTCAGGAGTGACCACTTCACAATAGCTCTTATCAATGATGTTCTCTGCACCCCAAATGATCCTGAGCACAGGACCCTTAACCACACCTTGACACCATGTTCTGTCTGACCTCCTGGACAGTTGTGTTGACTGTGGCAATGTCTCCCAGAATTCTACTGTGATGACTCTCAGCTGCCCTCTAATTCACTAAATGTTGCAATATATTTTCTCAGAAAGAGGATATGCACCAAGGGTATAAGTTCAGTAGTTACCTGGAGAGAGAGAAAGAGAGAGAGAGAGAGTGAGAGAAAGAGAGAGGGAGAGAGTGAGAGAGAGATGGGGGGAAAGAGAGAGAGAGAGTGAGTGAGAGAAAGAGAGATAGAGAGAGAGAGAGAGAGAGGGAGTGAGAGAGAGGGGGGAGAGAGAGAGAGAGAGGGAGAGAGAGCGTGTGAGAGGAGCTCTGGAATATCACACCTGTTGAGGCGTCAAAGGAGCTTTACATAGAGAAAAGTACAAACTGAATGTGTAAACTTCAGAGAGTTTCTTAGAATGTTAACGCAGTGGTTTTAAAAAAGGCAGTAGTCTGGATGAGACACGTTTTTATGCTTTTACCCTTTCAAGAGTACATAAGGATCAAAAATGCAAACTTCAACCCCAGTTTGCGTGTGTTAGTGGCCTGATGTGCTAATGTGTGGACTACAGAATCACAGCTCTGAGAACAGCTATGTAAAAACTCTTGCACTGTAAGTGAAGAAAGGAAATAAAGTCTCTCACACTCTGAATTAGACTGGGTAACTTTTCTCATTGAAGTCAATTTTGACAGGAAAAATAATTAAGAAGATTTTCTTAAGTTTGCATAAAAAATACCCAATGCTAGTACATTTCTATCAGAATTAGGGCAAGTTATTTTTGAGAATTTAAAAGCTCTGTACTCTGAACAATTAAATGCTTTAATGAAACCAAGAAACTCTACATGTTAAAAGGAGTGGCTAACTGTTTACAGATGGAACTGGAGGACAATGAAATGGATAGAGTAGCGGCAGAAAGGCCAAAATTGGGCAGAAAACTCATTGTAACACTTCCTCTGTCTCTATTGGCCAATCCCTTATTTCTAAGTGGTGACACCTAATTCTAGATTAGGGTTACTATAAAGGATTCCCTACAGGACATTCAGCCCAACAAATCCACATCACCCCTCTAAGGAGCATGCCACCCAGACCCATTTCCCTACCCCTGCATTTCCCATGTCTAACCCACCTAGCCTAACCATCCCTGAACACTATGGGCAATTTGGCATGGCCAATCCACCTAGCCTGCATGTCTTTGTGCTGTGGGAGAATGCAGACGAAACCCACGCAGACATGGGGAGAATGTACAAACCCCACACAGACAGTTCCCAAAGGTGGAATTGAACCTGGGTACTTGGTACAATGAGACAGCAGTGCTAACCACTGAGCCATCGCTGTAGTTTGGCGTGTATTGGTCAACAAAGTCATGGTGGGCCGAAGGGCCTGCTTCTTTGCTGCATGACTCTATGAATCTGTTCTTCCACAAAAAGGAAGATCCTTTCTGTATCCTTCCTTTCAAGATCTTACGCTTCATTCAAATCACCTCTTACTCTTCTGAACCCCAGTCAAAACAAGCTAGCCTATCCAATCTTTTTAAAAGATAACCTGCACATTCCAGACATTACTCTCATAAATCTTCCCTGAACCACTTCCAATGTATTGACATCCTTCCTTAAATGAGGAGACCAGTAGTGTACACAAAATTTTAGATGTGGTCTCACCAATGCCAAGTAACTAAACCCTAACCCTTACTTTTGTATGCAACTCTCCTCAAAATAAATAACAACATTCAATTAGCTTTCCTAGTTACTTACTTCACCTGCATATTAACTTTTTGTGATTCGTCCATTATATACCCAGATCTTTCTGCAACTCAGAGCTCTGTGTTTCTCATCACTTAGATAAAATGTTTCTTTTTCACTTTCTCCCAAAATGGACAGTTTTATATCGGGCAACATTGCACTCCCTTTGCCGCATCTTTTGCCCCCTCATTGGCAAATGCGATGTGGAAAAATATGAAACACTCCATTTTGGCAGCTAGAAAGCAATAAAAGGCTGTGCAATGTAACAGGCATATTTCAAGAGCTTTGAAAGTCTTCACTTGCGCATAAAAGAACAGATTCTTTTTAAATGTCAAAGCTGCTTTTAATGTATCAATTTCACACATTTTTCAATTTCATTTGTGCCAAGAGTAATCAAAAGTACTGGAAAAAGAAAACACACCCTGGCAGCGTGACTGTTGAATAAAGACAGTCGTTTTTTTCCACATGAACTAAGTTACATTTATATTCACTGCCTGAAGCAGTACAACAAATAAAAGGAAACATGAGAGAACAAATATTCTTCCCATGTACATTAAAAGGCAGCAAGATCATCAAGGCCCGGTAATGATCCACGAGAACGCTAATAGCTGCGCAGGGCAAATGACAGGACGGTTAATACAATACATCGTGTTGGCTCAGCGGATAGAACTGCTGCCTCACAGAAACAGGGACCCAGGTTCGATTCCGTCAACAGGTGGCTGTCTGTGTAGAGTTAGCATGTCCTCCCTGTGTCTGTGTGGACTTCCTCCCACAGTCCAAAGGTGTGCAGATTAGATGGTTTGGCCATGCTAAATTGCCCATAGTGTGCAGGCTTACAGTGACGGGGTAGATCTGGGTGTTGTGCTCTTTGGAGGGTCAGTTTGGATTTGATGGGCTGACTGGTCTGCTTCCCCACTGTAGGGATTCTACGAGCTATCACTCTGCATGGGAGAATGTGAAGTGGAATAGGCAGGATTGTCCAACAAGACTAGGGTGAGCTGATCTGGCCAGATGGTTAGCAACAGGGTGGGCTCTGTGTGCAAGATTAAAAGAAGTAAGGCTGAGTGGTTGGGCAGAAGTTGCTGAGGGAAGCAGCAACATTCAGTGAGAAGAGCTGACATTCACAAGCCATTCCACAAAGTACTCCATTAAATGTACATGTATCTGCCCACCCTGTCACATTCACAAAGAGCAAAGGCTCTAAGCTGGTGTAATAGCTGCCCATTGCGTGGAGGGTGCATTAGAGAATCATAAATCTCACTGTTCACTATTTATTTATCATGTGCATTAAGCTTCAGTGAGCCCAAAGCCAGAACACAGGCAGAAAATACAGATCATGTTAATCAATGTCAGAGAAAATGTTCCTTTTCAAATGTGAACGCATCTGCTGTGTGACTACTCTCCTTTCAAAGATGCTCCCAGTCTTTAAGATTTCACAACATTTTAAATTTACTTCTTCATCCACAGGGGATGTCCCCCTCAGGTTCAGTTTCTGATCTAGAGGTCAGAAGGGTGCTTCAAAAGAATGGTGTTTCTTCCTCTATGCCTTGACCTGTCATCATGCTTTCAGGTGTATTCATCAGCTACTGAATTGCCCCCTTCGGTGTTGCTTGCCTCTGCAGAGATATAAACAGCTTGACAGCCTTTAGTCTATTAACCTATGCAGCTGAGCCCAACTGTATGGGTCCCTGGCTCACAGCTCTTGAAGGAAGGGGGGTGGGTAGTACTGAATTCAGAATTAATCTTGGAGACATTGGTTCAGTGAGCGAGCGGTCAAACTGTAGAACAGGCTGCTTGGACAGATGGTAGGAACAGACCTCATCCATTCATTCGAATAAGATGCAAATTTGTTCAGATTTCTGTCAGTGAATATTCTGGAATTTTGTGTTTGAGTAATTAGAGGCATAGTATGTAGCACAGTGGGGAGCAACAAGTGAATTTAGACCCATGTTTCCCACCACTGGAGGGTATCTGTCTCTAGGTCCATAAATGAAAGATTAATTGACGCACTTAGTTAACAACTCCATGACCATATACTGCAATGGGATCCTACAGACAAGGTGAACCTTGGAATTTCTTTAGATTTCAATTCCTACGTCCCTGCATTGATCAACCCACAGCTTTCTTGAATTGCTCACATCTTCTACACCAACCACATTTCTTTGTTCCACCTCTAGAACTTTTTGCAATCTTTGGTCTTAATTTCTCCTCCATTTCTGCCAATCCAAGGCCAAGCCTTTGTCATCAAGCATCTTTGGTGTTGGGTTGACATGGTCGATCACTGGCTAGCACTGTTGCTTCACAGTACCAGGAACCTGGGTTCAATTCCACTCTCAGGCAACTGTTTGCACATTGTCCCTGTATCTGTATGGGTTTCATCTGGGTGCTCTGGTTTCGTCCAACAGAGCCCAGTGATATGCAGGCTAGTTGGGTTAGCCATGGGGAATGCAGGGTGACAGGGAAAGGGAAGGGGAGTGGGTCGAGAGGGATGCTCTTCAGAGGATCAGTGTGGACCTGATGGGCCAAATGGCCTGCTTCCAGATTATGTGGGTTCTATGTTTCAACTGGTTTGTGCAGACACAGTCCAGTCCTGTAAAGCTGGATTTTTATCTATTCTCCTCTCTCTCAGCATTTGCCATTTGGAAGTACTCAGCTGGTTGGACACTTTGTAACTCCCTGCCTGGCCTGTACAGTTCTTTCAAAAAGAATTTCAAAACTCTTCAATCTTTGCTTCAAACCTAAATCTCTCTTAATTTCTATTTTACTTTTCAGCACCCATATTTTGTTCTTGATGCAATGAGGACCACAAGTGTGCGGAAAGCTGCAGGAATATAACTAGTTGATGATTGTTGGCAGCAGTGAGGGTGGCACGGTGGCTCAGTGGTTAGCCCTGCAGCCTCTCAGCGCCAGGGACCTGGTTTCGATTCCACCCTCGGGCGACTGTCTGTGTGGAGTTGCACATACTCCCCGTGTCTGCGTGGTTTTCCACTTACAGTCCAAAGATGTGCAGGCTAGGTCGATCGGCCATGCTAAATTACCTGTAGTGTTCAGGGGTGTGTGGGTGATTGGGGAATGGGTCTGGGTGGGATGCTTCAAGGGGCGGTGTGGACTTGTTGGGCCAAAGGTTCAGAATTACTCTAAGTTTCTCTCTTGGGTGTGACAAAATAAAATTGAAACTGGTATCTCGGTGCATTTACTGAGGTGGCTGTATTGTCTTGGTGTCATTAATCCAAGGCATTGTTAATATGGATACAAAGAATCCAATGGCATTCGTTCAAGAGGAATTTCAAGAAAGCTATTCTACTACAGGAGCCCTCCTTCAACAAACACCAATGTGAAAGATTTCTGATAATGGGAACTGCAGATGCTGGAGAATCCAAGATGACAAAGTGTGAAGCTGGATGAACACAGCAGGCCAAGCAGCATCTCAGGAGTACAAAAGCTGACGTTTTGGGCCTAGGCCCTTCATCAGAGAGGGGGATGGGGAGAGGGAACTGGAATAAATAGGGAGAGAGGGGGAGGCAGTCCGAAGATGGAGAGTAAAGAAGATAGGTAGAGAGGAGAGAATAGATGAGGAGGTAGGGAGGGGACAGGTCAGTCCAGGGAAGATGGACAGGTCAAGGAGGCGAGATGAGGTGGTAGGTAGGAAATGGAGATGCAGCTTGAGGTGGGAGGAAGGGATGGGTGAGAGGAAGAACAGGTTAGGGAAGCAGAGACAGGCTGGGCTGGTTTTGGGATGCAGTGGGTGGAGGGGAAGAACTGGGCTGGTTTTGGGATGCAGTGGGGGAAGGGGAGATTTTGAAGCTTGTGAAGTCCACATTGATACCATTGGGCTGCAGGATTCCCAAGTAGAATATGAGTTGCTGTTCCTGCAACCTTCGGGTGGCATCATTGTGGCACTGCAGGAGGCCCATGATGGACATGTGGTCTGAGGAATGGGAGGGGAAGTTGAAATGTTTCGTGACTGGGAGGTGCAGTTGTTTGTGGCGAACTGAGCGGAGGTGTTCTGCAAAGTGGCCCCCAAGCCTCAGCTTGGTTTCCCCAATGTAGAGGAAGCCACACGGGGTGCAATGGATACAATATACCACATTGGCAGATGTGCAGGTGAACGTCTGCTTGATATGGAAGGTCATCTTGGTGCCTGGGATAGAGGTGAGGGAGGAGGTGTGGGGGCAAGTGTAGCACTTCCTGCGGTTGCAGGGGAAGGTGCCGGGTGTGGTGGGGTTGAAGGGGAGTGTAGAGCAGACAAGGGAGTCGCGGAGAGAGTGGTCTCTCCGGAAGGCAGACAAGGGTGGGGATGGAAAAATGTCTTGGGTGGTAGGGTCAGATTGTAGATGGTGGAAGTTCCGGAGGATGATGCGTTGTATCCGGAGATTGGTGGGGTGGTATGTGAGAACAATGGGGATCCTCTGGGGGTGGTTGTGGTGGGGGTGGGGTGTGAGGGATGTGTTGCGGGAAATGCGGGAGACGCGGTCAAGGTCATTCTCGACTACTGCGGGGGAAAAGTTGCGGTCCTTGAAGAACGTGGACATCTGGGATGTGTGGGAGTGGAATGCCTCATCTTGGGAGCAGATGCGGCGGAGGCGGAGGAATTGGGAATAGGGGGTGGAATTTTTGCAGGAGGGTGGGTGGGAGGAGGTGTATTCTAGGTAGCTGTGGGAGTCAGTGTGCTTGAAATGGACATCAGTTTCTAGGTGGTTACCTGAGATGGAGCTGTGGAGTCAGTGGGCTTGAAATGGACATCAGTTTCCAGCTGGTTACCTGAGATGGAGCTGTGGAAGTCAGTGGGCTTGAAATGGACATCAGTTTCTAGCTGGTTACCTGAGATGGAGCTGTGGGAGTCAGTGGGCCTGAACACCACACCCGGCACCTTCCGCGGCAACCGCAGGAAGTGCTACACTTGCCCCCACACCTCCTCCCTCACCCCTATCCCAGGCCCCAAGATGACCTTCCATTTCAAGCAGATGTTCACCTGCACATCTGCCAATGTGGTATATTGTATCCATTGCACCCTGTGTGGCTTCCTCTACATTGGGGAAACCAAGCTGAGGCTCTCAACTCTCCCTCCCATTCCTCAGACCACATGTCCATCATGGGCCTCCTGCAGTGCCACAATGATGCCACCCGAAGGTTGCAGGAACAGCAACTCATATTCCGCTTGGGAACCCTGCAGCCCAATGGTATTAATGTGGACTTCACAAGCTTCAAAATCTCCCCTTCCCCCACTGCATCCTAAAACCAGCCCAGTTCTTCCCCTCCCCCCACTGCATCCCAAAACCAGCCCAGCCTGTCTCTGCTTCCCTAACCTGTTCTTCCTCTCACCCATCCCTTCCTCCCACCTCAAGCTACACCTCCATTTCCTACCTACCACCTCATCCCGCCTCCTTGACCTGTCCGTCTTCCCTGGACTGACCTATCCCCTCCCTACCTCCTCACCTATTCTCTCCTCTCTACCTATCTTCTTTTCTCTCCATCTTCGGTCCGCCTCCCCCTCTCTCCCTATTTATTCCAGTTCCCTCTCCCCATCCCCCTCTCTGATGACGGGTCTAGGCCCAAAACGTCAGCTTTTGTACTCCTGAGATGCGGCTTGGCCTGCTGTGTTCATCCAGCTCCACACTTTGTTAATGTGAAAGATTTGCCTGGCCATTCATCGCACTGTTATTTGTGTGGTATTGCTTTGTGTAATATTCCTGTTGAGTTCAGGAAGCTCAGTAACCACATCACAGAAAGGAACTGATTGGCTGTGAGATTTTGGGATGTTCTCAGAATATAAAAGCCACTATGGGCCAGGAATATAAATGTGGTGTGACATTAGTAAATCAAAAGCTGGGTATTCAGGGGCAAGTGGAGCTCTTCCTGATTTCTCAAATCTCCGTATCATCAATGATGAACATCTGGGCAAGAGAACTCCTCTGTGTTCTGTCATTCAAGGTGAATACAGATGAAGTATTAACCATTCTGGAAACATGGCACTATCTACAACAAAGCAGATTGCTTGATTGGCAGCCCATCTGCCCCCTTAATCCTCCACCCAATCACTAAGCCTCCCCCACCCCAAAATCCCCACCTCCAGTGATTGTACCTTAGCTGTATACTGTCTACACTAACGTTTTTTTAAACTGCATCTCACGAACCCACACTTTCCACCAGCAAGAGCACTGTAGGAAATGAACTCTGTATCCCCCCGTTTCTCAATAATTCACACACCATCGTGACTTGGAAGTGTGCAGCCTATCATTCACTGATACTAATTCCAATGCTTGAATCCTTTCCTAATAGCACTGAGCATGCGCCAAAACCACACAGAATGTAATGGCTTGAGAATGTAGTTCACCACCACTGAGTATTCGGAAACTAGGCATGGGCAACAAAGATTAATTTGCCAGTGATGCCTACATCAAGTAAGAAATAAAAACAGAGAAGCATAGGAGCAGGGATTGGCCATTCAGCCCACTCAGGTCTGTTATCAATGCAATCATGGTTGCTCATCCATTTCAATGCTTTTATTCCTCCATTAACCCCATACCCATTTATGTCATTCATGTTAAAAATGTGCCAATTTCTACATTAAACACAATCAGTGACTGTAACACAGAAGTACAAACATGTTTTTCTCTCTTCCATGGGGAAGTGAGTGCGGAATGGTAAGTAAAGGTGCAGAAAACTAAGAAAATGTCTCACATGGACGGGAAAAAAATGATGATTCTGTTACACAGCTCATCATAAGGCAGGACAGTGAATCCCGTGAACCCCAGGTAAGGCACAATGGTGAAATATGCCCAAAAGGTTAAAGCCCTTGGAATTACGTCACCATGTCAGAAGGACAAACAGCAGGTTTAAATAAATTGAATCGAGAAAAGATGCTCAGCTCTCACACAGAGAACCTATTCTGCTTTGCTTGGCTATGGAACCTGTACACAATTCCCAGCAGCAGCTGGAATCAGAATCCTGGATTCTTGGCAGAGTGTTCACAACCAGCTATAAAGAGAAGGAAAGAGTGAGGGCCTGTAATTTAGTTGCTGTGTTTATCTTAGCATGAAGTAGCTTCGGTATATACTCTCTTTTAATGAGATAATAGGAACTGCAGATTTTCCGGTGAAGGATCAAGGCCTGAAATGCCAGCTTTCCTGCTCCAAAGATGCCGCTTGGCCTGCTGTGTTCATCCAGCTCTACACTTTGTATTCTCTTTCAATGATTCTGCTTCACCATTGGGATTGGAGGCTCCAGTAAATTCTGGGGCTAAAGGCTTCTAATGCCAGGGCATATTCGCAAACAGGGTGAAATGTTTGCTGTTTAAATATAGGCTGGAATCATTTTAATAATAAATTCAGATTTGTGAGTAATCATGTGAAAAGGTTATCATTCTGGGTGTGGCTCCTTCAGGTTAAATTGAAACCATGGATGGCCTCCATCAAACATTGAGGGGATGAACCTCCTCCACGTCTTCCACTCTCTCTTGGATGAAGGCATCACAGGCCAGGGCAGCATTTGTTGCCCATCCTTAATTGCCCAGAGGGCAGTTAGCAGCCATCCACATTGCTGGTGGGTCTGGAGTCACGTGTAGGCCAGACCAGGTAAGGATGGCAGTTTCCTTTCCTCAAGGATATTAGTGAACCAGATGGGCTTTTTTCTGAAAATCCACAATGGATTCTTAGTCATCATTAGATTCTTAATTCCAGATATTAATTAAATTCAAATTCTCCATTTGCTGTGGCCGGATTCAAAGCCAGGTCCCCAGAACACTTTTCTGGGTCTCTGGATTAATGTCCAGTAATAATACAACAAGGCCATTACCTCTCCCTACACAGTATCCTCAGTCTCCTATACTGTACCCTGACTGTCTATACATCCATACTATCTCCTCGCCTTCCACATTACTGCACTACCCTCTCAAGCTCCATAGCTGTATACCATCTTTTGGCCCTCTGTATTTAAAAGTTTTCTCCTGACGCTCCACCTGCACAATTTATCCATGTCCCCAGCTCTTCTGATGTAAGGTGTAATATTTATAGATGCATACATATAAATACAACCTTGTTTTGAATTTGGATATTTTGAAGTTAAACGGGTGGTATATAAGCTTTTCCTGTATGAGAAGCCATTCAATGATTACCTTGTAAGTATTTCTGTAAGCGTGGTGATTTCTTTTTAAGAAACATGACATAAGAGAAAGACATATTGAAGCATAATGGATTTTAATTTAAATTGGGAGAATTTTACAAGTGAAATGGTAAACAGTTTTGCATGATGCTCAATTTAGAAGGTCAGGGATTGATTTATTTTCTTTTGATTAGGGGAAACACCCATAGTTCAGTGAAAAAGTATCCTATCTCAAATGGGAAGTATTTCCTTATTTTACAAATCAAGGATATAGTCCAGCAAAGAAGTTGAGAACACAAAGATATTAAGAGACACTGGAGTGAGTCAGTCACTGATTATCTTAATAAAAATAAGATGTTTTGAGGAAGGATCACCAGGCCCAAAACTTTAACTCTGTTTTTACTTCAGAGATGCTGCCAGACCTGCTGAGCTTTTCCAACAACTTCTGTTTTTGTTCACTGATTATCCAATTTATCTTCCAGAGGGGCTAGTAAAGGGAAAAAAAAATTAGAGAAATGCATGATGATTACAGATCTGTTTCATTATACTGGGTTGCATCAGAGAATGACTTAATAAATAGAGAAGTTGTAATCAGAGTAGAGGTACAAATTCCTAATGAAGGAATTGACTCAATGTGTTCAAGAATATTGACTTCGCCAAGGATCGAAAAACCAGTGAGATAGAATAAACTGAAATGTTCCAAAAGGAACATCCTGGATAGATTCCTGGTTGTATTCTGATTAGATCTCAGTCCCACAGATTTAGGCAGGAAGAGAACAAACCATGGAAACAGGAAGATATTTTGGGAGTTCAGTTAGTGGATATAATTTTCAAAAAATGAAAAGGATGAAAGTAACAAGAATGGGGTTGCGATGTTTATCCCATCTACTTTAATAGACATACTAATGAATTTAGAATTGAAAAATTTATACCAAACACTGTCAGAGGTTATCTCAAAAAAAAAGCTGATTTTTTTTAAAGGAAAAGAAAGAACTGCGGATGCTGTAAATCAGGAAAAAAAAATCAAGTTGCTGAAAAAGCTCAGGAGATCTGGCAGCTGCTGTGAAGAAAAAAGCAGAGCGAAAATTTTGGGTCCGGTGACCCTTCCTCGGAACCCAGTTCTGAAGAAGGGTCACCGGACCTGAAACATTAACTCTGTTTTTAATTTCACTGATGCTGTTAATGGGGAAGGTGATGGCTTAGTGGTCTATCATTAGACGGTTAATCTGGAGACCCAGATAACGCTCTGGGGTCCTGGGTTCGAATCCTACCACGCCACATGGTGGAATTTGAATTCAACATGCATCTGAAATTAAGAATCTAATGTTGACTGTGAATCCAGTGTTGATTGTTGGGGGTAAAAAAACATCTGGTTCACTAATGTCCTTGAGGGAAGGAAATCTGCTACCCTTACCTGGTCTGGCCTACGTGTGACTCCATATCCACAGCAATGTGGTTGGCTCTTAACTGCCCTCTGGGCAATAAATGCTGCTTGGCCATTGACGCCCACATCCCATAAAGAATAAATGGACCTGCTGAACTTTTCCAGCAACTTTGTTTTTGAAGCTAAATGTTATTACTTGAAAAACAAAGTGCTGATGAGGAAATGGAGACTACCTCAAATACAAGTTAATGAGGAATGGTCCATCAGGTGTTAGTCCCATCTGAGTACTGTAACCAAGCTTTATGAGTGCTTCATGAAATTCCAATGGTAGGTCACATAGCTATTAGGAAAATACTGGCTGAGAGTTTAAAGTAGACTGCATTAGAAAGATGGCTCTAAACACAGTAGTCAGTGTTCAGCGTTTGTTGCCAAGAAGGCCCTAATCATTGGAATAAGGGAGTGCCTTTGTTACTATTTGTAATCTATTGGCCAAGATTAGTCAAAGGTGTAATCAAATTCTGCCAGGCATGCCATATATGTCAGTATTGGCGAATCATCAACCCACAAATAAACCTTCTACTTTAATCCAACAGAAGTTTTTGATAACAAAGTGTGGAGCTGGATGAACACAGCAGTTTTTGATGACAGGTTTAGCGTGATATTAATACAATAAGTGGCACCCCATCAGAAACCGGGAATGAGAACCAGCACCTTTTAACAGTTATGACATTTCCAATAAATTTCCTGAAGCAGAACCCTTTTTAAAAATTATTGCAAAAGTGATGGTAGAAAATGAAGTTGATTTTGTTTTACAAAATATGGATTACCTATAGGAATACAATCAAATCAGGATTTGAATTTTATGTTGTGAATACTCAAAAAAGTGATGACCAGTTTGGGAATAAAACAATTTACATCTTTCACTTCCCAAACACAATTTCTGAATGGGCTTCAAATATAGCATAAAACTTGAAAGACCATGGTTGGAGTTTATTGCCTTGTAATTATTTGGGATTAGTGATACACCAAATGAATCCCCAGAATTTAGTACTTTCTCAACAATATATGGACTTAAAGTGAGAGGACCATTTAAATTGATTAAAGCAAAATTGATAAATCAAAGCTCAGAATTGATGTTTCCAATCCATCTTTCATGTTTCAGACAAAAACGAACCCAATGCCATTTAAAGGATGTACAAAAACTATGGAATCTACAGGAGACAAAAGAGGCCAAATATCAGTATTTTGCTACAGTTGTGAAGTCTGTTACCTGTCTATGGACAATTACTAAGCAGAAGTTTCACCTGATTTTATCAAATCAAAAGAAATTCAACGTGTGTATTTTGTAATTAATATTCCAGACATGAGAAAGATTCAGCAACATGTTAAAAATATATTATGGCAGGGACAATAGTAAAAAGGGGAAAAAATGCTCAGTGAAAAAAAGAGAAGTAAAATTGAAATGCCTGAGCAATTAGAGAGAGAACTAAGTATCTAAAATTCAAAAGTTGACTTTCCAACAGTCAGTTTGGAAATACAGAAATGTTAGGTAGCATCATGTTTTATTTCCTAAAAACTATCAAAGTGACTTAAGATGGCTATGACAGAATTATAATTCAAGTTGCATCAATTATTGCAAGGTTAGCATACTTAAAAAATAGGATTCATATCTCATTCTGAGACTGGAGGACTGTATTGAATGAATTGGACATACGCAATTTGTTACAAAACTCACCTTTCTAAAAGAATGTTGGCAGGCTCCATTGACTGATAGACCCAAATCACTTTTGTAACACTGAATGCATATTATCAGCACAAAGTCATGTTGTTTGTCAGAAAAAATATATCAGACACATTCCAATGATTCAGCAATTGAGTCATTGAAGGTCAATGTAATTGTATTGTTTACATCAACAGTTTGCTTGTTTTCAGCCAAACCTGGGAATTATGTTTACACCACCTGAATGAAAAGTTAAATCAGCCACAAAAAATCCAATTTAGGATTATCAATACAGTGAGGAGCTGGTGGATCACAGCAGGTCAGGCAGCATGAGAGCAGCAGGAAAGTTGACGTTTCAGATCTGGACCCTTCATCAGGACTGGATGGGGGTAGGGAGCTCGGAAATAAATAGAGGGATCAGGATAAAGCTGGGGAAGGTGGGTGGGATGGTGATAGGTGAGTGAAGGTAGGTGTTAGTGGAGATTGGTCACTGCGAAGGGTGAGAAGTGTAGGTAGGAAAGAAGATGGACAGGTCATGTTCGAGTCAAGGAGGTTGGGATGAAAGGGAAGGCTGGACATGGGATGAGGCCAGGGATGGGGAGATTTTGAAACTGGTGAATGTTATATTGAGGCCATTGAGCGGTAAGCTCCTGAGGTGGAACATGAAGTGTTGATCCTCCAGTTTGTGTGTGGTGTCATTGTGAGACTGGAGGAGGCTCAGGACGGACATGTTACCCAGGGAGTGGGTCATAGGTGACCTGTTTGGGCAGAAATGGGACAAGACTATGGAATGCATTTATGGGCTGTTTGGGGTTTCCCATGCTTCAGAAGAAATGTGAAATTTTGTGTTATGTTGGCATGAATGTATTTTCTTGCAAGTTTGTTCTGAAATTCAACATTGTTATGACAGCTTTAACAAACTTGTTGAAAAAAGACATAAAAATTAAAGGTTCACAAGAGTGTTCAAGTGCTTTTGAAAACTTGAAAGCTGTGCCCAGTTTTAGCCAAATTAATGTATAAGAGGCAATTAAAACAAGCTGTCAATGGCAGCAACATCAATACCAGTGCATGATGGCATGATGGGAACCAAATAGCCTGATAGATATTTTTCAAAGAAATTAGCCATAAGTCAAAATAGGTATTCCATGGTAGAGAAGCAGGTGTTGAGAAGACATTATAAAACTATTAAAAAATTAGTCACTTTAACTTAAATAGTTTAGTAAAATATCCAGACCAGAAGTCTTTGGTCAAATTCCTGAAGGGGTTATTTGAAGCTGAGTGTGTTTAAGTTTAATTATATGAAGGCCCCTGAAGGATGCTGTTAGATCATCAAGCCATGAAATTGAAACCACAGTTAAATTAAGCCTTGTATATCTGAGAGAGATATAAATTCTCTCCAGTGTGAGTATTATAAGAGAATGTTATTAAATTAATATTATATATTATGGTGTGTTTCAACGTCTCTAAACTTGCATTATATGCAAATTTGTTCCACTGTTAGAGCAAATCTGTAATATTGTATGTTTATGTTTCAATGAGAGACTACCTTGTCAAAACCAAACTGAAATAAAGTATGCTTTGGTCAGTTTCCAGCAACGCCAGCTCTTTATAAAGGCTGACAGCATCAGTACAGTCTGTGGCACAACTTCTCCCATTTCAAAAGCAACGACAGAGATGGTGCAAATATTCTAGGAATTTTCACAAGGATTCTGTTTGATGGTTAACAGTCTCCTCACTGACGACCTGGGAATTTGAGATTGAGTGGCTCAAAATGATAGTAAAACTGTGCTGTTTAATTTCCCTCTGTTGTCACAGATGGTCTCGGAGATGGTGGGGTATTCTCTGTGATCGAGTACAATAGCTGAGAAGACTTTTCAATGCAAATAGGTTTCGTTTGTAAAGCAAAATGCTAGCAGGAGGTTTACAAAGACACACACAGGACTCCTGAACCAATTCAAGGCTTCTTCTTAGTGGCAAAGGTACCCAAGGGCCAGGGACATTCTGCAAGTACAGATCTGCATAACGTAATTTGTCGCTTAATTGACATATATTATGTATCTTTTAGTTAATTTAACAAGGAAGGATTATCGTAAACACATATAAACAGATTTTGCGCAGAAACCTAAAGTAATGGGGAGGCTTTCCCATGTAACATTTGACATTAATCATTTATCCCTCGTGAGATGTGAGTACTGATGGCTGGGCCAACATTTATTGCCTACTCCTAACTGCCCTGGAGAAGGTGGTAGAGCATCAGTTGACTTGGAATGGATTTAAAATTCATCCATTGCACTCACCCATTCAAAATAGAATTAGTTTGTTCGTGAATTCTGTGTATTAGAACAAAAGAAGTAGGCAATGCAGTCTTGCCGAATCCATAATTGGTATGACGATGGCTGAGCTCACCTCAGCATCTTTACCACTTTCTTGCCTGCTCCCCATAACCCTTCAACCTGTCACTAAATAAAACCTGTCTATCTCCTCCCTAACTTCCCAACATCCACCACACGCTGAAGCAGTGAATTCTACAGATTGATGACCCTTTGAAAGAGGCAATTCCTCCTCATCTCTGTTTTAAATTGGCCAGCCCTGATACTAAAATGATGACCTCTCATTCTAGATTGACCCACATGAGGAAACATTCTCAGCAGTCAAATGAATGCTCTTAGCTTATCCATTCTAAATATCTGTCCTCGTTGCATTCACAAGCCACTATTGATAGACCAAGATCAAACACAATCAGATGCAAAATGTAGAGCTGGATGAACACAGCAAGCCAAGCAGCATCTTCGGAGCAGAAAAGCTGACGTTTCGGGGTCCCCCATTTCTGATAAAGGGTCTAGGCCCGAAACATCAGCTTTTCTGCTCCGAAGATGCTGCTTGGCCTGCTGTGTTCATCCAGCTCTACATTTTGTTATCTCGGATTCTCCAGCATCTGCAGTTCCTATTATCTCTGAAACAATCAGATGTAAGTTCTGATTCATTCACAGCCAAGCTGTAGTTACCCCACCACTCCGAATTCTCAATCTGCACAGTTTGATTGATATAATTTTATTATGCCCCAAGGCAAAAAAGTAAAATCTGTCTCCCAAGCTTGTCAAGCTTTTCTGTGCTGGATGTTTCCATGGCTTTCAAAATGTTTACAAAAGCTGATGCACAGCAGTTGCAAAAATAAAATGATGTTCACTTGCTCTGATGCTGAAAGTTTATTGAATGGCAGAATCACACCCCACTCTCAGCCCAAGTGTGGAAGGATAAAATTCTAACCAATTTTTTAATAGTGAGAAGATCAGTTTTGGAAAGAATGTCGCTGGTGTTTGTTACTTTATCTTTTTGACAGCCATCAAACCCCTCAGAGAACATAGCTTGTATTTGAAGGGGGCCATCCTTAAACTAATCTATGAAAAGACGATTTCAGAGTGTGTGTGGTTATCTACAGAACAGGCCCTCCAGGGAGATGACAGATAGCATTGACTCAAATGCAAATTATATGGATTTCTTTCAGAAACTAACAGTTTGAGATTCAAAAGCAACAAATTACAAATGCTGGAGATCTGAAATAGAATGAAGAAAAGTTAGAAATATTCAGCAGTCCTTTCGAAGTTAACATTTCATATTCGTGAACTTTCATCAGAAATGGAGAAAGTTTGCAACAGTTTCAGAAAATGAAGGTGCAGGACATGGAGAAATGAACAAAAGGGGCAATCTGAGATAGGGTAGGGGAAGATGATTTCAAATGGCAGGAGCTTTCAGAGTGCCGGGCCAAAGGAAATGGAGCAGGACAGGCAAAGTCAGGACTAGAGGAGATGTAAACGGCAAGGTACTGGACAGCTGTCATCCCAAGTCAAAAGAAATTACAGAAAAACAAGAGGGAACAATGAAGCAACTGAAAACAAGTTCAAAATGGGGTCTGACTTATGATGTAAAAGTATTGCACTCAGAACTGAATTCATAAGGTAATAGGATGCTGAGTTGAAAGATGAGGTCTTATTTCTGAAGTTTGTGTTGGACTTTAATGGAACATGTTAGCAAGTCAAGGGTAGTAATGTCAGAGTGAGAATAAAGTAGAGAATTATGCCCCAGAAGACAAAGTCTGAAGTTTTAACATCCATACAAACAGTTAATCGCACAAGTCTACAAGTAGCCAGACTTAAAACCACTACAAATGGTAAAAGTACAAATGGTAGAAAAAGTAACTAAGAATAGACTCTGAAAAGATTCATTCTATGTTGAATCCCAAATAGTCTGGTTCTTTCCATCAAAGAACAAAGAGCAAAGAACAAAGAAAATTACAGCACAGGAACAGGCCCTTCAGCCCACCAAGCCTGCGCCGATCGAGATCCTCTGACTAACCTGTCATCTATTTTCTAACGGTCTGCGTCCATTTGTTCCCTGCCCATCCATGTACCTGTCCAAATATATCTTAAAAGACACTAACATGTCTGCGTCTACCACCTCCGCTGTCAACGCATTCCAGGCATCCACCACCCTCTGTGTAAAGAACTCTCCACACATATCTCCCTTAAACTTTCCTCCTCACACTTTAAACTCATGGCCTCTAGTAATCGAGTCCCCCACTCTGGGAAAAAGCTTCTTGCTATCCACCCTGTCTATACCCCTCATGATTTTGTAGACCTCAATCATGTCCCCCCTCAATCTCCGTCTTTCTAATGAAAATAATCCTAATCTATTCAACCTCTCTTCATAGCTAGCACCCTCCATACCACGCAACATCCTGGTGAACCTCCTCTGCAACCTCTCCAAAGCATCCACATCTTTTTGGTAATATGGCAACCAGAACTGTACACAGTACTCCAAATGTGGCTGAACCAAAGTCCTATACAACTGCAACATGACCTGCCAACTCTTTTACTCAATACCCCGCCCAATGAAGGAAAGCATGCCACTTGCCTTCTTGACCACCCTATTGACCTGCATTGTCACCTTCAGGGAACAATGAACCTGAACACCCAGATCTCTCTGTTCATCAACTTTCCCTAGGACTTTTCCATTTACTGTATAGTTCACCCAAAGAGAATCCCCCCAGTCCTCACATACCACCCCACCAACCTCCGGATACAACGCATCATCCTCCGACACTTCCACCATCTACAATTCGACCCCACCACCCAAGACATTTTTTCATCCCCACCCTTGTCTGCCTTCCGGAGAGACCACTCTCTCCGCGACTCCCTTGTCCGCTCCACACTCCCCTCCAACTCCACCACACCCAGCATCTTCCCCTGCAACCACAGGAAGTGCTACACTCGCCCCCACACCTCCTCCCTCACCCCCATCCCAGGCCCCAAGATGACTTTCCATATCAAGCAGATGTTCACCTGCACATCTGCCAATGTGGTATACTGTATCCACTAGTACCCGTTGTGGCATCCTCTACATTGGGGAAACCAAGTGGAGGCTTGGGGACCATTTTGCAGAACACCTCCGCTCGGTTCGCAATAAACAACTGCACCTCCCAGTCGTGAACCATTTCAACTCCCCCTCCCATTCCTTAGACAACATGTCCATCATGAGCCTCCTGCAGTGCCACAATGATGCCACCCGAAGGTTGCAGGAACAGCAACTCATATTCCGCTTGGGAACCCTGCAGCCCAATGGTATCAATGTGGACTTCACAAGCTTCAAAATCTCCCCTTCCCCCACTGCATCCCAAAACCAGCTCAGCTCGTCCCCGCCTCCCTAACCTGTTCTTCCTCTCATCTAACACCTCCTCCCATCTCAAGCTGCACCTCCACTTCCCACTTACTAACCTCATCCTGCCTCCTTGACCTGTCCATCCTCCCCGAACTGACCTATCCCCTCCCCACCTAAACTCTCCTCTCCACCCATCTTCTCCTCTATCCATCTTCAGTCCGCCTCCCCCTCTCTCCCTATTTATTTCAGAACCCTCTCCCAATCCCCCTCTCTGATGAAGGGTCTAGGCTCAAAACGTCAGCTTTTGTGCTCCTAAGATGCTGCTTGGCCTGCTGTGTTCATCCAGCTTCACACTTTGTTATCTCAGATTCTCCAGCATCTGCAGTTCCCATTATCTCTTATTGCACAATGACTTCTGGCAGCTCACTCTCCCCTTGAGAACGTTCTGCAGCCGTTCCAAGACACCCCAGACCCTGGCATCTGGGAATCAACACACTATCCTGGATTCCCGTCTGCGGCCACAGAATTTCCTGTCTGTACCACTAACTATTGAATTTCCTATCACCAAGGTTCTGTTTAGCTTTACCGTTTCCTGCTGTATCCCCGAACCAGCTGTCGTGCCACCAAACTATGGATCATCTGTGTCCTGACCATTTCATATTGTAAACCTACCATTATTCCAATCATTTACAGGGCACGGGTATCACTGACTTGGTCAGCAGCTTTAGCTCATCGTTCATTGCACAGAGGGGAAGATAAGAATGAACTACATTGTAATTGGTCTGGAGTCTCATAGGCCATTTAGGGTAAGGGAGGCAGATTTCTGTCCTGAAAGGAAATGAATAAATCAGATAGGTTTTTTATAACAATTAACAGCGGATAGTTACATGGCTGCCATTAGGCGGGCTTTTAATTCCAGATTTTTATTGAATTCAAATTTCACCATTTGGCATGGTGGGATTCAAACCTGCACCACAGAACATTAACCAGGGTTTTGGCTGGACTACTTGTCCAGTGACATTATCACTATGCCACCAACTCTTCCTAATGGCTTCCAATTAACTTCAGAAACCCTAGATTTTCATTAAGTAGGTTGGGGCAGGGGTAGGGGGCACATTTATAGTCCATTGTTGGCTTGTTTGCCAGGGGTGGGGTCATAGAACAGAACAGGAGACTATTACATCCCCTTTCATTCCACTCCGGGGGTATCTCCCACAATTTCAGGGGTGGGCAAGGTGAGATGTACAGGGTATTCTTTTACCACCCTGGGCTATATTGTGGGAAAGAAAGAACTGTGTAAATAGTTTGATGTCCATCAAAGACATCTCCGAACCCACCCGAGACTGTATCTACTCCACCACTCACCCCCATCTCCTAAACCTGAACCTGAACTCCTAACTCCCCTACCCCATTCCCTCGGAATGTGCTCTCCTCAAATCCCGGATGTAGCTGAATAAGGGACTCGTCTTTTTCTGGTACTTCCTCTTCATCCCAGAGATGATCATTCCTTGCTCCTGGCACAGCTGGGAATATTCAGTTGTGGACCAATTAAATTTGCTAGCAGCTCCTGAGTGTGAGATTCCTTTTCCTGAAGAGGCAGGCGTCCCACTTTCAGCTCAAACAAGGACAATTCAGGACAATCTTTTTCAAAGTTGGTCAGCTCAACACTTTTCTACTGTGGAGACTAGATATGAATGCAAAACGTTATCCAAACTTCTTTGAAAATCCAAGCTAATTAAGGCACGTGGATTTCACTTGACATTTTCTCATGAATACTAGAACTTTTTAAAAAGCTCAGTGGATCTTTATAGGATAGCTACTGTGTGAGTGTTTTGTCTGTTTAATGTGTCTTTTACATGAGGATTACAGGAATAGTGGAATACTCTCAGGTATATATTAGCCACAACTGAGCCCCCCCCCAACACAATTGAACATTGAGCATAGTTTCTCTCAGTTTTGTCGTGGTGGGCCCTGGGTCTCACATGCATGGTTGAGGGAAACAATTGGCCATTTCAGTCGCCTCCATGCAAATCAGATTTGGAATCCGTGAGCTCTGGAATCCCAGTGGTGGAGATTAGGCCAGGTCTATTCTCAGAATAATTCCTTTGGACAGCCAGGGTACTCCATTGGAGAGCTAAGATAAATCCCTGTGGATGTAGTCCCAGAGCACCTGCAGGGATGCATTCAGAAATCTTTTGGAGATAATAATCTCAAAGGGCACTTGATGCTAACTATGTAGAAAATTGTGGGTAAAACCATCTGAAATGTCAAGACACGTAAAGACCCATAAACCCTTGTAAAGTCTTATCAAAACTTGTCAAAATGTGTTTTTCTTAGGATTGAGAGTGTCTTGCTCACTCCGGCGTAATCTGCATATATAATTTGATTAGAACTTGATTATTTTCTCCTGAGCGTATGGGTGCTTGCTGATATTAGATGACTTAGCATGCACTGTATCCAAGAATATAGCTTTTTTGTCCAATTCTACCCTTCTTTGAGCCAGGCCCCTGTAATTGCCACAACCTTATATTTTCACGTTGTTATTTGTACAACCCACAAGTCTTATTTGCTGCACTCCATGCATTCACACACATGAACAGTATGTTATGGACCAGACCAGACCATCTCAAAATAATTTAAAAAGGTAGCCCAGACACAATTTTTTCTTATTTTAAAGGTAGATGTGAAGTGTGTGTTCCAGATATGATGTGACTTGTCAAACTGTTCAATGTTAAGCAAAACATAAAAAATACAAACAAACGAAAGACGAATAGCTGCTGGAAAGCTTAACTGAATAATAGATACATTACCTATCACTCATTAATTGTTCCAATATAGTAACATCCCTTAAACGCAACCCCTGGCAAAAAGGCTAACTCAGACTCTGAATTTTACATGCTGTTCCCCAACTCAGGAGGAAGAAACTTTAAGAAAGTATAGCAGCCAAGAAGTATTCACTGAAGCTCTAACTCTTTTGGCGCCCCAAACAGCTTCTGATTTACTGATAAACCAAAACTCAGAAATCGGGATCTGAGAGAGCTGGCCACACCCATTCAGGCTGCTTCCATTATTCTAAATTTTAAAAAAGCCTAAAGACCTCACACATTGTTTACTTTGGTGGACAGCTCATCACCTCTGCCTTGCAACACCTCTTCAACAAAAAAGGCAAAATAACCTTTTAAAGTGACAGCATCATCACAAGTAACGCTAATTTAGACTGTCAGAGATAGTAGGAACTGCAGATGCTGGCGAATCTGAGATAAAAAGGTGTCGACATGGATGAACACAGCAGGCTGAGCAGCATCAAATGATTTCTGAAGAAGGGTCCAGGCCCGAAACATCAGCCTTCCTTGCTCCTGCGATGCTGCCTGGCCTGCTGTGTTCACCCAGCTCCACACCTTGTTCGCTCTAATTTAGACTTTATTGCTTTTCCTCTCGTGCTGATCCAATCAAATACCCTACTGTTTCTGATTTTGGGGATTCCGGTGATTTCTATCTTTTGTGCCTTGTACAACTTGACATTCCTCTTGGATATTATCTCCTGGTTCCAACATCTTTGCCAAGTTAGCTCAGGCCTTCCCTGGTGGCTATTGCAGATTACCTGTCAAGAAACTGATCTGCCTGGGTGCAATTCATCAGGTCAGTACAGGTTCTGCTAGTTTTACCTGAAACCAAGACAAAACAGACAATTGTGGATGCTGGAGATCTGAAACAATCTAAAACAGAAAGTGCTGGAGAAGCTCAGAAGATCTGGCAGCATCTGTGGAGAAAAAAAGCGCTAACCATTCAGGTCTTGTGGCCTGTCAACGTTCTGCCAGACCTGCTGAGTTTCTCCAGCACATTCTGTTTTAGTTTATGTTTTGCTATAACTAAACTGTTTTCCTCGTGAAGTCTCCTCGCTCTCAAGAACTTTTGAACAAAGTAAATCTTTAGTAAAACTTTTATGAAGATATATGTTTGTCCTCTTGGGGAGCCTAGAACGAGGGTTACAGTAAAGCAAAGCGCACAGAGAATAAAACATTTCTTCAATAAGAAAAAAAGAACATGCACTACATTTCAATGAAATAAATGTGAAATACTGTAAAATGCTGAAAATAAAAATGAAAATGCTGGAGAACCTTAGCAGATCTGACAGCATGGTGTGGAGAGAGAAACAAAGTTACGATTTTGAGTCCAATATGACACTGCTTCAGAACTGTGAACCAGGGCCATAATTTCAGAACAAGGGGCTTTCATTTTCTCATCTTACCGATGGTCCCCTGCAACTAAAGATGTTTCGCTTCCACTCCCATGGTAAGCCCGTAGGTAAATGTATAGACCGATGTGGCTACCACAGACTGCCGTGGCTACCACAGACTGATGCGGCTAACACAAGTCGATGTGGCTACCACAGGCCGATGTGGTTACCACAGGCCGATGCGGTTACCACAGGCCGATGCGGCTACAACAGGCCGATGCAGTTACCACAGGCCGATGCGAGTACCACAGGCCAATGCGAGTACCACAGGCCGATGCAACTACCACAGGCCGATGCGGCTACCACAGGCCAATGCGAGTACCACAGGCCGATGCGGCTACCACAGGCCGATGCGGCTACCACAGGCCGATGCGAGTACCACAGGCTGATGCGGCTACCACAGGCCGATGCGGTTACCACAGGCCAATGTGGCCAGCACAGGCCGATGCGGTTACCACAGGCTGTTATTTTTGAAGCAGAAGGCGGCTGTGGGAAGTAGTGGGTGGGGTGTTGGTGTGGCAGCGTGCTCCTTTCCCTGTTTTAGTCCAGCTTGTATCTTTTCCTGATGGCAAGTCTCGAAGTGCTCAAGGCTTTCCCGAATACTATTCCTCCACTTTGGAAGATCTTGGGCCAGTGACTCCCAGGTGTCCATGGGAATGCTGCACTTTACCAGTGGTTATCCCTGCAGCACTTCCTCTGTCCACTTGAGGGATTGCCTCCTGTATTGGTGCTGGGAGTAGAGCACCTGCTTGGGGAGCCTCGTATTGGTCATGCAGATGACATACCCAGCCCATTGCAGCCAATCAAAGGTACTTAGTGCCTCGATCATCATTGTAAGACAGAAATAGCTGTGGCTTCTTGCCTTGCACTTTCTGCTATGATGCTAGTTGTAGTAAGTTCTGTGCAAGTCAGTTCTCAGAGTGAAACCTGGCTTGTTAGATCCTAACTTTGCATTTTTTTTTTAATTTTGGAGGTCACATCCTGAACATATTTGCAAGAAGCTTTTAACACAAAGAATGAAATATTTGTTGGACGAGGAAAAAGAGCATGGACTACATTGCAATAAATGAAGGTAATGGTCTGTGGTTGCTGGAGAACCAAAATAAAGTAAAGAAGGTTCTAGAAAAAATCAGCAGGTCTAACAGCATCTGCGGAAAGAGAAACAAGAATGAATGTTTCTAGTTAAAAATGATATTCTTCCGAACTATAGCACATTGGGCATAAGAAGAATGAGGGGAGATCTTATAGAAACATTTAAGATTATGAAGGGAATAGATAAGGTGGAGGCAGGGAGATTGTTTCCACTAGCAGGTGAAACTAGGATTGGAGGGCATCGCTTCAAATTAAAGGGAAGCAGATGTAGGACTGAGGTCAGGAGGAACTTCTTCACCCAAAGGGTTGTGAATCTGTGGAATTCCCTGCCCAGTGAAGCGGTTGAAGCTGTCTCGCTGAATGTTTTTAAGGCAGGGCTAGATAAATTTTTGAACAGGAAAGGAATTAAGGGTTATAGTGAGCGGGCGGGTAAGTGGACCAGGGTCTCAAAAAGATCAGCCATGATCTTATTAGAGATAATGGGAACTGCAGATGCTGGAGAATCTGAGATAACAAAGTGTGGAGCTGATGAATACAGCAGGCCAGGCAGCATCTTAGGAGCACAAACACTGACGTTTTGGGCCTAGACCCTTCATCAGAAATGTTACACTTGCCCCTACATCTCCTCCCTCACCCCCATCCCAGGCCCCAAGATGACTTTGCACATCAAGCAGATGTTCACCTGCACATCCACCAATGTGGTATGCTGCATTGGCTGTACCCATTGTGGCTTCCTCTACATTGGGGAAACCAAGCGGAGGCTTGGGGGCCGCTTTGCAGAACACCTCCGCTCAGTTCACAATAAACAACCGCACCTCCCAGTCGTGAATCATTTTAACTCCCCCTCCCATTCCTTAGATGACATGTCCATCCTGGGCCTCCTGCAGTGCCATAACGATGCCACCCGAAGGTTGCAGGAACAGCAACTCATATTCCACTTGGAAACCCTGCAGCCCAATGGTATCAATGTGGATTTCACCAGCTTCAAAATCTCTCCTCCCCCTAATGCATCCCAAAACCAGCCCAGCTTGTCCCCGCCTCCCTAACCTGTTCTTCCTCTCACCTATTCCCTCATTCCCCTCAAGCCGCAACTCCATTTCCTACCTACTAACCTCATCTCGCCTCCTTGACCTGTCCGTCCTCCTCGGGCTGACCTATCCCGCCACACAACGCCCCCCCCCCCCCACCCCCCATCCCCACCTACACTCAACTCTACTGACTCCATCCCTGACTCTTTAACTTGTCTGTCTCCTCTCCACCTATCTTCTTTACTCTCCATCTTCGGTCCGCCTCCCCCTCTCTCCCTATTTATTCCAGTTCCCTCCCCCCATCCCCCTCTCTGATGAAGGGTCTAGGCCCGAAACGTCAGCTTTTGTGCCCCTAAGATGCTGCTTGGCCTGCTGTGTTCATCCCGCTCCACACTTTGTTAGCCATGATCTTATTAAATGGCAGGGCATGCTCGAGGGGCCGGATGGCCTACTCCTGCTCCTAGTTCTTATGTTCTTATAACGAAAGGTTAAAAAAAGGAAGTCTTGTTACAAAATCAGAAAAAGATTCATTTCCAAATGATCCTTTGTAATCCAACATTATTGTTAAAAAGTCTCAAATCTCAGTGAAGAATCGTCACAATCATCACACTACAGCTCCTTGCTTTCTCAGACTGGGATAACTGCATTGGGCTTCCTTGCAGCAAATTTCTGTGCAGTTACTAAATACACTTTCTATTTATTTGCTGTCACTACCCAACTTAGCCGACATCAACTGCAAACTAAACTCACTGATACTTCTAATTTCCAACTTACAAATAAATAAATGAGTTTCTTAAACTTCGCTACCCAGCTGCCTTGCTTCTCCTCTGTGTGAATCCACACACAAACGCATTAACAATTTCTGTAATGTTTTGTTTCCCTACCCGTCTGTGCCCCAGCCACCAGGCAACGACACATCTCCTCCCTCTTCCTCTACTCCTATTTTAAAAATACACTGAACTAGCCAATTAGATACAGAACTGGCTCAAATGTAATAAAGAGATGGTGATGGTGGAGGGTTGCTTTTCACACTGCCGGCCTGTGACCAGCGGTGTGCCACAAGGCTTGGTGCTGGGTCCACTGCTCTTTGTTATTTATATAAATGATTTTGAGTGTAGGAGGTATGCTTAGTACCTTTGCAGATGACACCAAAATTGGAGGTGGACTAGACAGTGAAGAAGGTTAGAGATAATGGGAACTGCAGATGCTGGAGAGTCCAAGAAAACAAAGTGTGAAGCTGGATGAACACAGCAGGCCAAGCAGCATCTCAGGAGCACAAAAGCTGACGTTTTGGGCCTCGGCCCTTCATTTATCTCAGAGTACGATGGGACCCTGATCAGATGGGCCAATGGGCCGAAGAGTGACAGATGGAGTTCAATTTAGACAACAATGAGGTGCTTCATTTTGGAAAGGCAAATCAGAGCAGGACTTACACACTTATTGCTAAGGTCCTGGGGAGTGTTGCTGAACCAAGAGACCTTAGAGTGCAGGTGCATAGTTCCTTGAAAGTGGAGTTGCAGGCAGATAGAATAGTGAAGAAGCATTTAGTATGCTTTCCTTTATTGGTCAGTGCATTGAGTTGGGAGGTCATGTTGTAGTTGTACAAGACATTGGTAGGTCATTTTTGAAATACTGTACACAATTCCTGTCTCCCTGTTGTAGGAAGAATGTTGGGTTCAGAAGAGATTGACAAGGATGTTGCCAGGGTTGGAGGGTTTGAGCGACAGGGAGAGGCTGAATAGGCTGGGGATATTTTCCCTGGAGCATCGAAGACTGAGACGTGACCTTATAGAGGTTTATAAAATCATGAGAGGCACAGATAGGGTGAATATCTAAGGTCTTTTCTCCAGGGTGGGGGAGTCCCAAACTAGATCGCATAGGTTTAAAGTGAGAGGGGAAAGGTTTAAAAGGGGCCTAAGGAGCAACTTTTTCACGCAGAGAGTGGTGCGTGTGAGGAATACGCTGCCAGAGGAATTGCTGAAGGCTGGTACAGTTACAACATTTAAAAAGCATCTGGATGGGTTTATGAATAGGAAGAGTTTAGAGGGAAATGGGCTCAATGCTCAAATGAGACTAGGTTTGTATTGGTAGATGGTTGGCAAAGATGAGTTGCACTGAAAGCTCTGTTTCCATGTGGTACAGCTCTATGACTCTATTCACCACAAACTTTTAAACTCTCTTTAAAATGTATGTAACAAGAAGCATCTCTAGACTTGTCACCACCACAGCTCCCAAGCTCACAACTGACACTGTGAAAATGCACTTTTTATTTATTTGTGGGACATGGGCATGGCTAGCTGGCCAGCATTTACTGCCCGTCCCTAGTTGCCCTTGGGAAGTTGGGGGTGAGCTGCCTTCGTGAACTGCTGCAGTCTACCTGCTGTGGGTTGACCACATTACAGTTCGGGACAGAATTCCAAGATTTTGACCCAGTAACAGTGAAGGAACAGCGATATATTTCCAAGTCAGGATGGCGAGCGAAAAAAAAAACCTGGCTGCTGCATATTCCCATTTACAACAGGGACTGTACTTCAAAAATCTTCGTTGTAAAGCGCTTTTGAGATGTCTGTTATTGTGAAATGTGCTATAGTGATGTAAGTCAGCCTTTATTTTTATTTTCTTTGAAGTGCTTCTTAGCCGTCATTATTACCTTGCATTCAATGGCTGTGTTTCACACTTTAATTATTGGGAGTATCGGTAATTGGAGCACATAGAATTAACATTACAGGCAGATAGAGATGAGGAGGCTTTCTTTCATTTGTGGAGCTGGAGGAACACAGGTCAGGCAGCATCAGAGGAGCAGGGAAGTTGACATTTCGAGTTTACGCCCCGTCCTGATGAAGTGCGTAAACCCAATATGTCGACTTTCCTGCTGCTCTGATGCTGCCTGGCCTGCTGCGTTCCTCCAGCTCCACACTGTGTTATCTCTGACTCCAACATCTGCAGTTCCTGCTGTCTCTGACTTTCTTTCATTTAGTGAGTTGTTATGATCTTGAATGCGCTGAAAAGTGGTGGAAGAAAGTTCGACAGTAGGTTGTAAGATGAAATTGGATAAATACTGGAAAGGCAATAATAAAAGAGAAGAAGGTGGCTGTAACTAATTAGGTGGATTATTCAAGTAACCAGAACCGGAGTGACACGTTAAACAATTATATGATACTATATGTTGAACCTCATTTACACAATTTTGTTAAGAGTGTGAATTAATATTAAGAGAGCCAGTAATTTCTTATTGATAAAGAAAGAACCGAAGATGCTGGATATCTGAAACAAATAAACAACAAGAATTGATGGAGAAACTCAGCAGGTCTGGTAGCAACTGTGGAGAGAAAGCAGAGTTAGCGTTTCAAGTCCAGCGACCCTTCTCCATAACATATTTTTTGTTCACTCATGTGGCATGGGTGTTGCTAGCTGACAAGCATTTATTGCCTGTACTTAGCTGCTTTTGAACTGAGAAACTTGCCATTCATTTCAGAGGGCAGCTGAGAGTCAACCACATTGCTGGAGTCAACATGTCGGCCAGATCAGGTAAGGAAGGCAGTTTCCTTCCCGAAAGGACATTAGTGAACCAGATGGATGTTTCCAACAATCAGAAAATGGTTTCCTGATCATCAGTAGACACTTAATTCCAGAATTTTTTGATTGAATGCAAATTCCACGATCTGCCATGGTAAAATTCAAACACGAGTCCGTGGAGCATTAGCTGAATTTCTGTATTAATAGACTAGTGATGATACCACTGGCTATTTCCTCCCAGATTCCAAATTCAGGGTTGGACCTGAGAACACAGAGTGCAGCTAGTTCAGAGGGAGACAGGTTGAAATTGCTAAGGGGAGCAGAGAAAATAAAATGACCAATGTCACTTCAACAATTCTCAATGAGTAGGACCAGTTCTGAAAAAGGGTCTCTGGACTCACAAGGTCGTTTCTGATTTCTCATCATGGTTGCTGCCACATTTGTTGTCTTTCTCCAGCAATTTCTGTTGCTGCTTGTTTCATTTCTTATCGATGTTTCCTGGCCTTTAGGGAGAAGTAAGAGTTTACAAGCAGGCTCTAATTTACAGTTTGGGAACCCTGCAGCCCAATGGTCTCAATATGGACTTTACAAACTTCAAAGTCTCCCCAACCCCAACCTCATCCAAGACCAGCCCATCTCATCCCCGCCTCCTTGACCTGTCTGTCTTCCCTCCCACCGACCCGGACTTCCCTCCTCACTGACCAACCCTATTCCACTCCCTACAACACTCACCTGTACTGGCTTCACCCCAAATCCTTGACCTGTCTGTCTTCTCTCCACCTATCTGCTCCTCTATTCACCTTCTATCATTGCCTCCCCGTCACTATTTATTTCAGAACCCCCTTCCCTCCCCCATTTCTGAAGAATGGTCCAGACCCAAAACATCAGCTTTCTTGCTCCTCTGATGCTGCCTGGTCTGCTGTGTTCATCCAGCTCTACACCTTGTTATCTCAGACTCCAGCATTGGCAGTTCCCACTATCGCTGTTGTCCTCAGGTTGGCCTTAGAATGGGTCTACATGCAACAATTGGATTCTGTATGAATAAAGGGGAAAAATAAAACCTAACTGAGGAACTGAGCAGCAGAATGACAGTTTGTACGCAAACCCCCTGTTTCTTTCAATTTACAATGGGCAATGCATCAGAGGATCTTCAATTGACAGTGCTCTGCAATGTTATCAAGCTACTCAGATTTTTCTTTCATAAAATTTAACTGAAAGAGTGTGGAGTTGCATTCTTATTAGCAAGCTTTAATGAAGTTTAATGGTTGCAAAAGTGATGGGAAATTAATATTTGTGCATATAAAGAAAGTAAATTTGCAAACAAGCGTGAGTCAGGCAAAAACTTAAACCTGATTTATTAAAAACTTTGTCAGCAAAAAAAAAGACCTTTACACAATGAGACTCACTCATAGTAGTAGGTGGTAGTCTTAACTAGTGTTTTAGTTAATTCTTTGATTAAATTAAGGCTTATGTGAATGCCAGGTGGAACAATAATGACTGGGGCCTGGGAATGATTAACGTCATGTTCGTATATCTCCACCACATCAAATATGTAACTAACAGAAGGGAGTTGTGTCTGCTACACTGTATTGGTACAAAAATGTAGGAGGATGAGGAAGTCATTCACCCTCTTGAGTCTTTTCCATCTTTTAATGGGATCACATCTATCTTCATTCCAACCTTAGTAATTGTGAATAATACTGTCTATGACATTGGTGGATTGGGGTGCAGTATTAATGTCACTGTAGTGGCATTAGCTAGTAATTCCTTAGGGAAGGAAACCTGTTATCCTGAAAAGGTCTGGCCGACATGTTATTCCAAACCCAAAGCATAAAATTCCTACAGTGTGGACGCAGTCCATTCCACCCAGCAAGTCCACACTAATCCTCCCAAGACCCTTCTCTATCCCTGTAACCCTGTGTATGCCATGGCTAATCCACCTAGCCTGCATACCCTAGATTGTGGGAGGATACTGCCACACCTGGAGGAAACTTATACTGACAAGGGGAGAACATGCAATCCCAGGCTGGAACTGAACCTGGGTCCCTGGTGCTGTGGGGCAGAAGTGCTAAACACTGTGCCACCATGTCATCCACAATGTGGCGGATTTTTAATTGCCCTCTGAAATTTCTGAGCAACCCACTCAGTTCAAGGGCAATTAGGGAGTGGCAACAAATGATGGCCATGTTAGCCACGCTCATACCATGGAAATAATGAAGAAAATCTCAAGCATCTTCCAACTGCAACATAGATTTTCATGTAATGCCTATTAGCATTTTCTCCACAACAGTGACTTAACAGAAGAGACTCTGTCCAACAAATATTTAACATTACAGTAATAACCAGCAACCCTATTTTACCAATACTTAACATTACAGTGATAACCAAAAATACAGCATGTTTTTGTACACAATTTAGAAAGTGAACAACTTTTTTAACTTTGTTAGCTCACGGCCAATAGCCTTGAATAAACACTAATGCAGCCACCATAGAAATTATCCAGATGAGATTTGTTAAGAGATCAGGAGTAATCTCTGAGAGACAGGAAGTGGTGAGAACTGTATACAACCAGAACAAACAAAGATTTGGGTCAGACAATGCAGATCACAGATTCAAAAAAATTTTAGGAGGCAGTAGGAGGCCATTCATGCTTGTACATGCATTACTACCTACTGCCAATCTACTGCCTTTACCCCATATCCAGATACACCATTTCTATCCAAATAATCAACCAACCTCTTGAATGCCTTAATTAAAGCTGCCTCCACCGCATTTCCGGGCAGAATATTCCATACCCAAACTGTATGTGAAAAATCCCATTTTGACATCATCCTTGTTTTGTTTGTACATTATGTTAAGTATAATCCCCCTTATTCTTTACTTTTTTACAAGTGGGAGCAATTTTACCCTATTTACCCTATCCAGACCGCTCGTGATTTATAAAACCTCCATCAAATCTCCTCTGAGCTGCCTTTTCTGTGAGAATAACAATCCCAACTTCTTCAATCTAGCCTCATCTCTTGCATCTTTAGACATGAAGAACAGAATGATCAGAAGCATTTTAAAAAAGAATTGATACAATTCCTTGTCAACCATTAATTAACATGATGCATAATACTAAAACCTGATCACATCAGTTCAGTCAAATCATAATTTTATTCCTGTGTCAGATTCTTAAAGAGTCATAGAGATGTACAGCACAGAAACAAACCCTTCGGTCCAACTCATCCATACCAGCCAGATATCCTAAATTAATCTCGTCCCATTTGCCAGCATTTGGCCCATATCTCTCTAAACTCTTCCTATTCATATACCCATCCAAATGCCTCTTAAATGTTGCAATTGTACTGGCCTCCATCACTTCCTCTGGCAACTCATTCCATACATACACTACCCTCTGCGTGAAAAAGTTGCCCCTTGGTCCTTTTTAAATCGTTCCCCTCTCACCTTAAACATATGCCCTGTAGTTTTGGATTCCCCTACTCTGGGGAAAAAGGCCTTGGCCATTCACCCTATCCATACCCCTCATGATTTTATAGATCTCGATCAGGTCATCCCTCAGCCTCCAACACACCAAGGAAAATAGCCCCAGCCTATTCAACATCTCCCTGTAGCTCAAACCCATCTTAATCTTGAAAAAGCACATATTTTTAAATTAAGATAACATATTAAATAAATCCACTGCAGTTTTGCAATCATCACGCTTCACAACATTTTTTACTTTTCTTTAAAACAATTCTAAGTAGCTGAAAAGGGAAACATTTTGCTTTGTGCCTTAGATTCATCAGGACAAATGTTAGAATGTCAAATCTCAAACAATCACAAGAATGAATATTGCAAGGGAATACTGCAGAATGCAACATAATCTGTTAAGATCATCTGAAATTTGGCATTCCTGCCTTTGCTCCTTACTTATTTATGGGATATGGATGTCAGCAGCAAGATCAGCATTTATTGATAACCCCTAATTGCCCCTGGACTGAGGGGTATGGTAGGGCAACATTAAAGAGTAGTTAAGAATAAGCTACATTGTCTTGATCAACCTTTCAGGTTTCAGCAATAAATGACCATAAGAAAGAAGCCATTCAGTCCATCAAATGGTTGATATGTTTCTCAACCCCGGTCTGCTGCCTCCTCCCATAACATGCCTCTCCTTTTAGCACTATTGCTTTAAATATGCGTTAAAAATTAATATTTATCTTTGTTTATAACCCATTCCAAACTCCATTTTTTCCAAAAGCTTATTTGCTTGGTTCTTGCTTTCCTGTGGTCTATTGTAATGTATAAACACTGTCCACAAAAATGTATCAACTGTTTGATTGAAGCATTGGAGTAAAAGGTTAATTTCTGAACCAATGAAGTACCAAAAGTATAAAGATTGGCAAGGGCCCCAAACTGATCAAATGTTTGCTGCCTGACGCTTCGGGATTTCTGGGCACACCAGGTTGAAGAAGATAGGTGCAGAAAAATGGTACAATTTTAATGCGGAAAACAAAGATAAATCATTTGATCAATTGTTTGTCTAACGGTAATAAACCACAGATGAATGATTGCAAAGATGGCTTGAGATGCACAGCAACAGATGTCTGCCCATTTTGCATAACCATACAATTTCCTAGTCAGGCTCTTACTGGCATTGAATAGCTCTATTGCTTGCAGTTAGTTCTGCTGAAATGTTTCCCCAGTGAAACCATTCGCAGGTCCATCTATTTGCTGGTTTCGATTCCAATGCAGCAGTTAATGGATGTGAGTTTGCTCGCTGAGCTGGAAGGTTAGTCTTCAGACGTTTCGTCACCATTCTAGGTAACATCATCAGTGAGCCTCCGACGAAGCGCTGGTATTATGTCCTGCTTTCTATTTATCTGTTTAGAAAGCGGGACATAACACCAGCGCTTCGTCGGAGGCTCACTGATGATGTTACCTAGAATGGTGACGAAACATTTGAAAACTAACCTTCCAGCTCAGTGAGCAAACTCACATCCAGAACCTCAACCTGAGTTATAAATCTTCACAAAACTCCCTAACAGCAGTTAATCATTGGCATGCCCATATAAAATGGCAGTGTGATATACTGCTTGTTTATTGCCGCAATTTTAATAATAACATATTTGTGTTAAAATTCTACCAAGCCTCGCCTGTCCTATTCTGAGTAACTTCCTCCAGACCAACAATTCTCCAAGGTTAAAAACAAAACATTGTAGACGGTGGAAATCTGAAACAAACACAGAAAATTTTGGAGAAACTCAGCAGATCTGGCAATATCTGTGGAGAAAAGAATGCAGTTAATGTTTCAGGTCTGGTATAACTGAAAGTTGTTGGAAAATGAACTTTTGTTCTAATTTTGACAGAGGCACAGGGGGGCAGATGGTGTAGACTCAGTGCAAAGAGGAAGAAGAGACGTAAAACAAACATAGGTTTAAGTGTATCAGAGATAATGGGAACTGCAGATGCTGGAGAATCCAAGATAATAAAGTGTGAAGCTGGATGAACACAGCAGGCCAAGCAGCATCTCAGGAGCACAAAAGCTGATGTTTCAGGCCCGGACCCTTCATCGTCATCCTCTCTGATGAAGGGTCTAGGCCTGAAACGTCAGCTTTTGTGCTCCTGAGATGCTGCTTGGCTTGCTGTGTTCATCCAGCTTCACACTTTATTATCATAGGTTTAAGCGTGAAAAGGAGTGATTAGGTCCTCTTTCCCGAGGGCAGAGTAAATAAGGCAGACGCAACAAGGCTTTGAAGGGGAGGTGGGTGAGAATGTAACAGAAATGGCAAACAGACATAAGATGATAACTTTCTGAAGTTATGAAATCTGATGTTCAGACATTGAGGTTGCAAAGTCTGAAGTCTTGAAGACCGAACCCTCCAAGATTTCTGTGCTCCTCCAATTCTGGCCTCTTACACACCTGAATTTCATTTGCTCCTTCAATGTCAAGTCTTTAGTTATATAGCTCTTGAACTCACTGTCTAAATATCCTTTTCACTGAGTTTTTGGTTACCTAATATTTTGTTAAATGTCTTGGTGTCAGAACTTTTCTAATAAAGATCCTGTGAAAAGTTCTGGTGCTGCATAAACACATGTTTGCACACAATTCCTGTGGTACAACATTTTTTCAGAACATTGAGACAATTTGTGAATCTTTCTTCCCGCTTTAGCACAATTGATCAGACAGCTTTGAGTCCAAGACCATAGATCCTGTTAAGATAATGGGTTTCCCAACTGGAATTCTCCTCTCCAGGAGAGACAAAAAGAGGAATACAAGGGATGCTAAGAATCACAGATGCATTGCCTCCTCCTTGTCTACCAACCACAATTACTTGGATGTGATCAGACTGCACAGCCCTCAAGAGGCCCTGACAACAAAGTAACTGCTCCTTTTTATTGCTGCTGCATTGTCTATCCAGGTCATTGATTGGTATGGAAATATGTTAGACCAGGGAGAACTATCTACATGCTCATTGTAGGCCCAGGGTGCAGATTACTACATCTATCACAGAGTAAGACCATAAGATGTAAGAGCAGAAGTAGGCCATTCAGCCAATTGTGTCTGCTCTGCTATCCAATAAGATCGTCACTGTCCTGATAATCTTCAATATTACTTTCCCACCTTTTCTCCATAACGTTTGATTCACTTAAGGATTTCAAAGCAGTCTATTTCAGCCTGGAATATACTTAATGACCCAGCTCTGATAGCCCTCTTTGGTAAAAAAAATCACAGATTTGCTACCCTTTGAGGAAAAGAAGCCTCCTCATTTCTGTTCTAAATGACGACCCATTTATTCTGTGATCATGTCCTCTGGTCACATGGGAAACAAACGTTCCACATCTACCTTGTCAAGGCTCCATAAGAATCATACATGTTTCAACTGGCTGCCTCTCATTTCTCTAAACTTCAACGAGTGTAGGCTCAACCAACTCAACCTCTCCTTATAAGACAATCTCGGAACACCCACAGTCAGTGAACCTTCTCTGGATTGCCTCCAATAATGCATTTCATTAGAGAAAGGGGCCAAGTTGATAACTGGGGTCTGACTAGGTGTCACTGTATAATTCAAATATGATCTCCATGTTTTAATATTCCATTCCCTTATAAATAAAGGTTAACATTCCATTTGCCTTCCCTAATTATTTCCTTTCACAGAAGTCTATGAAAAAATGGACAATTATTTTGTTTGACACTTCCCAATGCAAAATACGCTAATGTTCTCATCAAACTGAAATGGCACAACAATGGTCAATGATGTAGATTTGACCATCTCAAGCACAGGTCACTATCTCCATTCATCCATCACCCTGAAGTAAGTGCAGAGAGAATTAGTAATGTAAAGCTGCTACCAGAGTTCTTTCTAATTAACAATCACTTAAATTAAACTGGAGCAGAGATGAGAGTCTGACCACATAACGGAATATTAACAGAATGAAAATCCTATAGGCGTAAATTCAGTATTTCAATAAAAATGAAGTATGGAGTTGCTTAAGATGTCCACTTATTAATGAGCCTGAAATTGAATATGCAAATAAGATCTAATTAGCATAGTTCAGAAACAGTTTCTTCATCACAAAGCAATGAGTAAACAACCAAATTTTTAGTTGGTTACTCCCAGCAGTGTTTAAAGTTATTGGTTAAGGTCTATGTTGTAATGAACATAATTAATGAATGCAAATCAGATTTGATTCATGTATTGAATAAATAACATTGGATGGGTCAGGGCTAAGGTAAAATCCTCACTGAACAGAATATTTGACGCCTCACTTCCCCTCAATGGTCAAATCTAGGAGTTATTACAGTCCTATCTATTCTATGTTCTGCTTGTACTGTTATTAGTATGAAAAAGAGTCAATTAAATGGTAATTATCTTTTCAGATATAAAATAACAAATACTGAGATGCAATTAAAATATGGTAATCTTGTTTAGAGGTTTAAATTACACCATGAACTGTAAGGTAACCACTTTATTTTCTTACCCCCTTTTCCAACTCTCTTTCTGGGCCAGGAGAGAGTTTTAACACTTTCGTTCCTGGATGTTAGCAGTGGGCTGTTGGTTTGCTAGAGTTTGTGCCCTGTACATGTGCTCTGTGGGCTGATCCACGGCATTCTGCATGCCTAGGTATTCCCTGATGTAGCTGAAATCTCAATAATACCTTTTATTTGTACAGTGGAATATTACAAGGTGGTCCACAGAAGGGTAATGAACCAAACTTTGCCATCCAAGGCCCATGTGAGGACATATTAGGTAGGTAGGTGACCTAAAGATTGATCAAAGAAGTATGTCTTACAGTAGAAGGGAGAAGAAAAGTGATCTAGAGATGTGGAGAGATTTAGGGAGGAAATTCCAGAATGAAGTTGAAGGCTTGGCTGTCAGTAGGTGGGTAAAGAAAACTGGAGGACATGTTAGCAGCCAGCACCAGAGGAGTTCTTCATCTTGGAGCCTCTCTGTCAAAAAATTATCCAAAATCTGAGGGTAAATTGTATCAGAGATAATGGGAACTGCAGATGCTGGTGAATCCGAGACAACAAAGTGTGGAGTTGGATGAACACAGCAGGCCAAGCAGCGTCTCAGGAGCACAAAACTGACATTTTGGGCCTAAAGGGTCTAGGCCTGAAACATCAGCTTTTGAGCTCTTAAGGTGCTGCTTGGCCTGCTGTGTTCATCCAGCTCCATACTTTGTTATCCCAAAATCTGACGGCACCTGATTCTGCAGAGAGACTGAGAGCCTCTGGTCTCTCTGAAGTGATGATGCTGAAGTTGGTGTTTTATCCGTTAGTTATTGGTCTCCTGCAATTCTAACCTTGCTCCATATTAAATAGAATTAAAAATGTCCTTCAGTAAATTTCTCTGACAACGGGCTTTAAGATGGTTGAAAGAGCAGGCACATTGTAGGACCTTTTAATGGGAAATGAGATTGCTGCATTTCAAAATATATCACCAGGGTCACCAATCCATATGTGTGGCATTAATATACGAAGCATTTTTATTGATCAACTGAAATATTTAGCTAATGACTGTACTATATAACAGATAACAGTAGATTATCTTGTCTGGATTTAAGCAAAGTCTATTTCAAGGTGAAACTAGAGTTTTAACACACAGCTCCTTTTATACCGTTTACTGGAGAGATACCTTCACACTCCAATTTAATCTAGCAGCAGAGATAGGGATTTCCACTTTATATCAAGATAATAAAATGTGAGGCTGGATGAACGCAGCAGGCCAAGCAGCATCTCAGGAGCACAAAAGCTGACGTTTCGGGCCTAGACCCTTCATCAGAGAGGGTGATGGGGAGAGGGAACTGGAATAAATAGGGAGAGAGGGGGAGGCGGACCGAAGATGGAGAGTAAAGAAGATAGGTGGAGAGAGTGTAGGTGGGGAGGTAGGGAGGGGATAGGTCAGTCCAGGGAAGACGGACAGGTCAAGGAGGTGGGATGAGGTTAGTAGGTAGCTGGGGGTGTGGCTTGGGGTGGGAGGAAGGGATGGGTGAGAGGAAGAACCGGTTAGGGAGGCAGAGACAGGTTGGACTGGTTTTGGGATGCAGTGGGTGGGGGGGAAGAGCTGGGCTGGTTGTGTGGTGCAGTGGGGGGAGGGGACGAACTGGGCTGGTTTAGGGATGCAGTAGGGGAAGGGGAGATTTTGAAACTGGTGAAGTCCACATTGATACCATTAGGCTGCAGGGTTCCCAGGCGGAATATGAGTTGCTGTTCCTGCAACCTTCGGGTGGCATCATTGTGGCAGTGCAGGAGGCCCATGATGGACATGTCATCAAGAGAATGGGAGGGGGAGTGGAAATGGTTTGCGACTGGGAGGTGCAGTTGTTTGTTGCGAACTGAGCGGAGGTGTTCTGCAAAGCGGTCCCCAAGCCTCCGCTTGGTTTCCCCAATGTAGAGGAAGCCGCACCGGGTACAGTGGATGCAGTATACCACATTGGCAGATGTGCAGGTGAACCTCTGCTTAATGTGGAATGTCATCTTGGGGCCTGGGATGGGGGTGAGGGAGGAGGTGTGGGGACAAGTGTAGCATTTCCTGCGGTTGCAGGGGAAGGTGCCGGGTGTGGTGGGGTTGGAGGGCAGAGTGGAGCGAACAAGGGAGTCACGGAGAGAGTAGTCTCTCCGGAAAGCAGACAGGGGAGGGGATGGAAAAATGTCTTGGGTGGTGGGGTCGGATTGTAAATGGCGGAAGTGTCGGAGGATAATGCGTTGTATCCGGAGGTTGGTAGGGTGGTGTGTGAGAATGAGGGGGATCCTCTTGGGGCGGTTGTGGCGGGGGCGGGGTGTGAGGGATGTGTCGCGGGAAATGCGGGAGACGCGGTCAAGGGCGTTCTCGATCACCGTGGGGGGAAAGTTGCGGTCCTTAAAGAACTTGGACATCTGGGATGTGCGGGAGTGGAATGTCTTATCGTGGGAGCAGATGCGGCGGAGGCGGAGGAATTAGGAATAGGGGATGGAATTTTTGCAGGAGGGTGGGTGGGAGGAGGTGTATTCTAGGTAGCTGTGGGAGTCGGTGGGCTTGAAATGGACATCAGTTACAAGCTAGTTGCCTGAGATGGAGACTGAGAGGTCCAGGAAGGTGAGGGATGTGCTGGAGATGGCCCAGGTGAACTGAAGGTTGGGGTGGAAGGTGTTGGTGAAGTGGATGAACTGTTCGAGCTCCTCTGGGGAGCAAGAGGCGGCGCCGATACAGTCATCAATGTACCGGAGGAAGAGGTGGGGTTTGGGGCCTGTGTAGGTGCGGAAGAGGGACTGTTCCATGTAACCTACAAAGAGGCAGGCATAGCTGGGGCCCATGCGGGTGCCCATGGCCACCCCCTTAGTCTGTAGGAAGTGGGAGGAGTCAAAAGAGAAGTTGTTGAGTGTGAGGACGAGTTCAGCTAGGCGGATGAGAGTGTCGGTGGAGGGGGCCTGGTCGGGCCTGCGGGACAGGAAGAAGCGGAGGGCCTTGAGGCCATCTCCATGTGGAATGCAGGTGTACAGGGACTGGACATCCATGGTGAATATGAGGTGTTGGGGGCCAGGGAATTGGAAGTCCTGGAGGAGGTGGAGGGCGTGGGTGGTGTCACGGACATAGGTGGGGAGTTCCTGGACCAAAGGGGAGAAAATGGAGTCCAGATAGGTGGAGATGAGTTCGGTGGGGCAGGAGCAGGCTGAGACGATGGGTCGGCCAGGGCAGGCAGGTTTGTGGATTTTGGGAAGGAGATGGAAACGGGCCGTGCGGGGTTGGGGAACAATGAGGTTGGAGGCTGTGGGTGGGAGGTCCCCTGAGGTGATGAGGTTTCTCAGGTGTGGGGTCATGATCGAGGAGGCGGTAGGAGGTGGTGTCGGAGAGTCCGTCTCCTTCCCAAAATCCACAAACCTGCCTGCCCTGGTCGACCCATCGTCTCAGCCTGCTCCTGCCCCACCGAACTCATCTCCACCTATCTGGACTCCATTTTCTCCCCTTTGGTCCAGGAACTCCCCACCTATGTCCGTGACACCACCCACGCCCTCCACCTCCTCCAGGACTTCCAATTCCCTGGCCCCCAACACCTCATATTCACCATGGACGTCCAGTCCCTGTACACCTGCATTCCACATGGAGATGGCCTCAAGGCCCTCCGCTTCTTCCTGTCCCGCAGGCCCGACCAGGCCCCCTCCACCGACACTCTCATCCGCCTAGCTGAACTCGTCCTCACACTCAACAACTTCTCTTTTGACTCCTCCCACTTCCTACAGACTAAGGGGGTGGCCATGGGCACCCGCATGGGCCCCAGCTATGCCTGCCTCTTTGTAGGTTACATGGAACAGTCCCTCTTCCGCACCTACACAGGCCCCAAACCCCACCTCTTCCTCCGGTACATTGATGACTGTATCGGCGCCGCCTCTTCCTCCCCAGAGGAGCTCGAACAGTTCATCCACTTCACCAACACCTTCCACCCCAACCTTCAGTTCACCTGGGCCATCTCCAGCACATCCCTCACCTTCCTGGACCTCTCAGTCTCCATCTCAGGCAACTAGCTTGTAACTGATTCAGAGATAATGGGAACTGCAGATGCTGGAGATTCCAAGATAATAAAATGTGAGGCTGGATGAACACAGCAGGCCAAGCAGCATCTCAGGAGCACAAAAGCTGACGTTTCGGGCCTAGACCCTTCATCAGAGAGGGGGATGGGGGGAGGGAACTGGAATAAATAGGGAGAGAGGGGGAGGCGGACCGAAGATGGAGAGCAAAGAAGATAGGTGGAGAGGGTGTAGGTGGGGAGGTAGGGAGGGGATAGGTCAGTCCAGGGAAGACGGACAGGTCAAGGAGGTGGGATGAGGTTAGTAGGTAGCTGGGGGTGCGGCTGGGGGTGGGAGGAAGGGATGGGTGAGAGGAAGAACCGGTTAGGGAGGCAGAGACAGGTTGGACTGGTTTTGGGATGCAGTGGGTGGGGGGGAAGAGCTGGGCTGGTTGTGTGGTGCAGTGGGGGGAGGGGATGAACTGGGCTGGTTTAGGGATGCAGTGGGGGAAGGGGAGATTTTGAAACTGGTGAAGTCCACATTGATACCATATGGCTGCAGGGTTCCCAGGCGGAATATGAGTTGCTGTTCCTGCAACCTTCGGGTGGCATCATGGAGGCTTGGGGACCGCTTTGCAGAACACCTCCGCTCAGTTCGCAACAAACAACTGCACCTCCCAGTCGCAAACCATTTCCACTCCCCCTCCCATTCTCTTGATGACATGTCCATCATGGGCCTCCTGCACTGCCACAATGATGCCACCCGAAGGTTGCAGGAACAGCAACTCATATTCCGCCTGGGAACCCTGCAGCCATATGGTATCAATGTGGACTTCACCAGTTTCAAAATCTCCCCTTCCCCCACTGCATCCCTAAACCAGCCCAGTTCATCCCCTCCCCCCACTGCACCACACAACCAGCCCAGCTCTTCCCCCCCACCCACTGCATCCCAAAACCAGTCCAACCTGTCTCTGCCTCCCTAACCGGTTCTTCCTCTCACCCATCCCTTCCTCCCACCCCCAGCCGCACCCCCAGCTACCTACTAACCTCATCCCACCTCCTTGACCTGTCCGTCTTCCCTGGACTGACCTATCCCCTCCCTACCTCCCCACCTACACCCTCTCCACCTATCTTCTTTGCTCTCCATCTTCGGTCCGCCTCCCCCTCTCTCCCTATTTATTCCAGTTCCCTCCCCCCATCCCCCTCTCTGATGAAGGGTCTAGGCCCGAAACGTCAGCTTTTGTGCTCCTGAGATGCTGCTTGGCCTGCTGTGTTCATCCAGCCTCACATTTTATTAGCTTGTAACTGATGTCCATTTCAAGCCCACTGACTCCCACAGCTACCTAGAATACACCTCCTCCCACCCACCCTCCTGCAAAAATTCCACCCCCTATTCCCAATTCCTCCGCCTCCGCCGCATCTGCTCCCACGATAAGACATTCCACTCCCGCACATCCCAGATGTCCAAGTTCTTTAAGGACCGCAACTTTCCCCCCACGGTGATCGAGAACGCCCTTGACCGCGTCTCCCGCATTTCCCGCGACACATCCCTCACACCCCGCCCCCGCCACAACCGCCCCAAGAGGATCCCCCTCGTTCTCACACACCACGCTACCAACCTCCGGATACAACGCATTATCCTCCGACACTTCCGCCATTTACAATCCGACCCCACCACCCAAGACATTTTTCCATCCCCTCCCCTGTCTGCATTCCGGAGAGACTACTCTCTCCGTGACTCCCTTGTTCGCTCCACTCTGCCCTCCAACCCCACCACACCCGGCACCTTCCCCTGCAACCGCAGGAAATGCTACACTTGCCCCCACACCTCCTCCCTCACCCCCATCCCAGGCCCCAAGATGACATTCCACATTAAGCAGAGGTTCACCTGCACATCTGCCAATGTGGTATACTGCATCCACTGTACCCGGTGCGGCTTCCTCTACATTGGGGAAACCAAGCGGAGGCTTGGGGACCGCTTTGCAGAACACCTCCGCTCAGTTCGCAACAAACAACTGCACCTCCCAGTCGCAAACCATTTCCACTCCCCCTCCCATTCTCTTGATGACATGTCCATCATGGGCCTCCTGCACTGCCACAATGATGCCACCCGAAGGTTGCAGGAACAGCAACTCATATTCCGCCTGGGAACCCTGCAGCCATATGGTATCAATGTGGACTTCACCAGTTTCAAAATCTCCCCTTCCCCTACTGCATCCCTAAACCAGCCCAGTTCGTCCCCTCCCCCCACTGCACCACACAACCAGCCCAGCTCTTCCCCCCCACCCACTGCATCCCAAAACCAGTCCAACCTGTCTCTGCCTCCCTAACCGGTTCTTCCTCTCACCCATCCCTTCCTCCCACCCCAAGCCGCACCCCCAGCTACCTACTAACCTCATCCCACCTCCTTGACCTGTCCGTCTTCCCTGGACTGACCTATCCCCTCCCTACCTCCCCACCTACACTCTCTCCACCTATCTTCTTTACTCTCCATCTTCGGTCCGCCTCCCCCTCTCTCCCTATTTATTCCAGTTCCCTCCCCCCATCCCCCTCTCTGATGAAGGGTCTAGGCCCGAAACGTCAGCTTTTGTGCTCCTGAGATGCTGCTTGGCCTGCTGTGTTCATCCAGCCTCACATTTTATTGTCTTGGAATCTCCAGCATCTGCAGTTCCCATTATCTCTCCACTTTATATCATTTGGTTTTGTATTTGGGGAGCGTCCTTACACATCCAATGATGAACCAGATAAACATCCTCATATTAGATCATGTAGCAAAGTACTGTAAAATGGGTGTCATGCATCGTACCATACCATGGATGATATTTTCTCCACAAAACAGTGACAAGTCTAAGTCAGGCAGAGAGAACCTTTGCCTAGTATCACCAATTCCATCCACAGAGAGAGTGAATCTTCATAACATATTAGGCTTACTCAATAATAAAAATAATCTTTATGTTGCAACAATGGCTCTCACAATATGGGCACCTTTCCATTGTACCATTGTTGTCCAAGGAGGAAATGATTATCTTGTGGAATTACCCCTCGACTATTTAACCAAAAACCTAGGTAATGTTCTGGGCACACAGGCTTGAATCCTACCATGGAATCTAAATTCAATTCAAAGTTTGGAAATAAGAGCTTAATGATGACAAAGTTGGTCAAATCCTTTTGGAAAGGAAATTGATGATGTACATGGACTCCAGACTGCATAGCAATGCGGTTGATGATTAATTGCTCCCTGGGCAATCAGAGACGGATAGTAAATTCTGACCCATCTGGTGACACCCACATCTTGTGAATGAATAAAAAAAAATCCTATCAGCACAATGAGGTGTCCTTTCTACTGAGGTAACCACCACCAGAGAGAAACGGAGAACTGTCTTTGGCGTCAAGGAACTGCCCACGTGAGGTAGCCCTGAGAAGCGCAGCTCCAATGAGAATGCTTTGAAGTGAGGTTTGCAGCACTTTGCAAGCTCATGAAGTCAGGAACTTAGTCCTGCCACTTGACCTCAGTAATCTCAGGCAGCGAAGGCGCAATACAATGAAGGTGAAAGTGGATCAAGATCCTGGAATTGCCTCCCTAAGGGCATTATGGATCAGCCCACAGCAGGTGGGCTGTAGCGGTTCAAGAAGGCAGCTCATCACCACCTTCTCACAGGCAACTAGGGATGGGCAATAAAATGCTGGCCCAGCCAGTGATGCCCAGATCCCTCAAGTGAATAAAAACAAACTTCCAGCTGCTTCATCCAGAAACTTTGCCAAAGTCATGCTTCTTGTTACTGAACACATTTTGGTGTTTAAGTTTAAAAATTTACTCATGAAGACAAATTTATTAATGGTGGGCATGATCTAGACCCCATCCCAAGGCCTATGTATTTTCCATATTGTCCATTGCAAGTGCCACCAATTTCATTTCCAATCCCAGTTTCAACTTTGCAGAAATAAGTCTTCAACATAAATCAGTGAGTGGCATTGAATATGCTTTTGTTGAAGCATTATAAACAGTTTTTATTTAGGTTCTTAGGGAATAAATAACAACCAGGTGCTTTATTCATTTCATGGGACATAGGAACAGGAGGAGGCCATTTAACACCTTAAGCCTGTTCCAGCAATCAGTAAGAAAATGGTAAATCTGTGACCGATCTTCGGGGAGATGATGATACAGTGATAGCATCGCTGTACTATAAATCCAGGGACCCAGACTGCTGCTTCAGAGGCATGAATTTAAGCAGCTGATGGAATTTAAAGTTTAATTTCATAATTCTGACACATAACGGTAGTCTCAATGTTGGTGACAATGATGACTGTTGTCATTTCAGGGAAGGAAATCTGCTATCCTTGCCTGGTCTCACCTACATAGGACTCCAGACCCAATTGACTCTTACCTGCCCTCTGAAATGGCTAAGCAAGTCACTAAAGGCAAATGGGGATTGGCAGCATTGCCCATGAAAGAACTTGAAACCATATATACCTCCTTTTGTCCTATACCATTCTTTTGGTTAACCAAAATCTATCAATCACAGATTTGAAATGAACAAGCCAGCCGCTGCTTGTGAGAATTTCAGAGGCCTACCATCTTTTGAATGTAGAAGTATTTCCAGTTATAAATTTTATGCTAAGTTCTAGATTCCCCGTTATCATTGGCTCTTCTTTTGCTTCTTCCTGTATGGACCTCCAGGATTTGTGTGTGACAGTCATTATTCTATGCAGATTTGAGAGAAACTTGCTCCCAATCAGCAGAAATACTTTCTCCCCATCTGGCTCCCTTGTTATCTCTAAGGCATTAATTGAGTTATTCCTTAACTTTCCCCAATTCTGGGTAATGCAACATTATGTTGCATAATTACTTGTACTTTAATCATGGTTAGCAACCAAGTAAATCCATGCTGCTCCCTTGGAGCCTGATGTATTGTTTTTGACATGTGGTGCCCAAAATTACTCCAAGTCTAACCAAAGGTTTTTATTATTGAGTTACGACTTCCAACTACTTGTATTCTCGTCCATTAGATATGAAGGCTAACGTTCCATTAGACTTTCTGATTAGTTTTCATATCTGTCTGTGATATTTTAATAATCTATGACCCTAGATCTCTGTGTCTCATTTGTGACACCCACTCTATGCCTCAAGACTCCTGATGATGTTCATTTTCCACTCCTCCTCAACCTTTGAAATGCTACTTGCAAATTATTATTGTCCTAATTAATTTGTAGATTGTGTTGAAAGATGAGTTTAGCCAGGCCTTTCATCAGACCACAAACATTTTGACATATGTTATTTTTTAAATGAAGCAGAGCAAATGTCAAGTCAGAGATGCATTGAAGAACATTCGCTGTTTGCTCTATGTACGCTCCACATCGATCCCTTAAAGCAACGGTGTGTCAAAATGTGAATGCAGAAGAAAATTTAGTTTCCCTTCCCTGAATAACCCAGAACTATTGGCTCTTAGCAGACAGTCTCTAATACCCAACCTTGATTGCTCAAGTTCACACTCTTCCAGATAACATGATCAAGGCTAAAGGCTGCCTATTTTAATATGTCATACACAAGTCTCCAGACTTAGAGGAGCTCCATTAGGCTGTGGGGCTGGAGGAGGTTAGCAGAGATAGGGAAGAACATCAGATCAACAGGCACATTTATGCAATGTGTATAATGGTTCAAATGACTAAGGTGGAAAAACTTGCAGCAGAGATGGTGTTGGGAAGCCAGCTAACATACTATGTCCAAACACATTTCTCTAAACAGACTCATTTCCATTAAAAAAAACTACAAGTGCAATCATTTGCAATTTCAAGTTACCAAAATTACTCAGTATGTGTGATCAACAAAGAAAATTATCATTCCTAATAATACTATGTTAATTCTAAGCAGCTTCTCTTTCATTAATCTCTGCACATGTGACATCTGCTAGTCTACCTTCCAGTGGTCAGAGTAGTAGCTGATGGTGACAAGATATTCAGTTTCTGCCAGAGTGAAAAGGTCTACTCCAAATTTCTTCCAGGGTCTGGGATGCTGTGCATCATAAGCGCCCTTTAGTTTGCTGACAAAAACAGAAGTTGCTGGAAAAGCTCAGCAGGTCTGGCAGCGTCTATGAAGAAAAAGATCAGGCTTAACGTTTGCTCAGCTTGGTAATCATTACAAGCAATACACTACCTGATGTGATCCTTAATTCCATTGCTTATGTCTGGCCAGTAAAGCACAACTCTTTCCCTTCCTCAGACTAGATTTAATTCTTTGACAACTTATATGGATGTGCTTCAGTACCACTTCTCTCATTTTCTTCGGGGTAATAGCTTTATTTCTCTTATGCAAAGTGCTACACTGGACTATCACCTTCATCTCCAAATGCTAAACATTCACTTATAGCAACATTTGTGCCCTAGAATGTTTCAGCCATCTTTTCAACAGTAATTCAGCAGAACCTGGAGAATTGCATCTTAGAATAATAGAATCCCTACAGAATGGAAACAGGTCATTCAGCTCATCGTGTGTATACTGACCCTCTGAAGAGCATCCCACCGAGATCTCCCCCCACCCTATCCCACCTAGCTAACCCACCTAGCCAGCTCATCTCTAGACACTGTGGGCAATTCAGCACGGCCAATGCACCTAAACCTGCATGTCTTTGGACTGTAGCACTCGGAGGAAATCCATACACACACGGGGTGAATGCGCAAACTTCACACATCGGCCCTTCCTGCTGTACAACTGCACTAGTCATAGTACCACTGTTCTGCCTGCTGCTACTTTCCCTGACAGCCCATCCCTCCCCGGGATAGTTGCCAAACTGATGTACTTGTTTGAGAGGGGAATGGTCTGTACTGCCTGCCCATGCTAACTCATCTTTCAGGTGGCCACCCGACTCTCCTCGGACTGTGTGGACCTTACTGGTGGCATGATCAGCTTGCTAAACGTGCTATCCTCAACATTGTCAGCCTCAAGGGTACTCCATAGTGAGTTCAGTTGTAGCTCCAGGTGCTCCACATGGCAAATCAGGAGCTGCAGCTGAACACACGGCATATGTAGTCATCATGCAGGCTGGAAGTGTCCCTGATTTCACACGTATTAGAGGAAGGGCCTTCTGTGGGGCCAAATTCTCCTGCCAATTAGAACCTTATCAACTAGAGGCAACAATCCAGGAACTAATTACACAGCCTTATCCATTTGTCACCAAATTCGGGTCTCCCACTCCTGACTTCTGTTCCTAACAGCCTACACTTACAAACAATTAGTACTTTATCTCTCTCCAGACACTACTCACTCAGAATGCAAACCTGGATCCTGTGCAGCCAAGCCTTGGTCACTTATTGAGTTGTGACGTCAGCTCTGGAGTTCTGCCCCTGGATTCAGTTCCACATTCATTAGCAATTGTACTTTCTGGTGGGGAATTCCAAACTTCAATTACTGTTTGCAAGTAGAAGCATTCCTATCTGCACAGCTGACAGAAGTCAGTTAGGATCAATTGAAAACAGGTATTTTTGCTGGTTTTGAATCAAAAATTAGAGGAGATATTCTAAAAAAAAATTGGAACCTGACTTCTGTCAGCAGTGCAGATAGGAATGTTTCTACTTGCAAACAGTAATTGAAGATTGGAATTCCCCACCAGAAAGTGCAATATATAAATCAAATGTTTGGGAGGGACAAAGTTACAGTTGACTGTGACCACCAGTCACTTCAAAGAATATTCCTCAAACTGCTTCTTAAAAGAAACTGTAAATAATGTCATTTCAATTTCAAATATATCATCTGGTTATGATATACTATCAAGGGAAGAAGATGCACATTGCTGTCAAAGCAGCTCTCCCTCTGAAGAAAGTTGAGGATGTTAAGACCGCATGTGAAATCTCACAGCTTCAAGAGAAAGAACCAGTTCAATGTACACTGAAAGCATCAATCCAGCAATGGCATTTAATCTGAAAGACGAGCATCTGGCTCAAAGCTAGGAAACTATGCAACAGGATGGGGCAGCACAGTGGTTCAGCAGTTAGCACTGCTGCCTCACAGGGCCAAGGTCCCAGGTTCAATTCCAAATGTGGGTGAGTGATAATGACAGGGGACTCTGTAGTTGAGGGCAAGGACAGGTGTTTCAATGACTGCAAACAAGACTCCAGAATGGTGTGTTTCCTCCCTGATGCCAAGGTCAAGGATGTCTCTGAGTGGGTGCAGGTCATTCTGAAGGAGTGGAGTGACCAGTCACAGATTGTGAACCATATTGGTACCAATGACATAAGCAGAAAGAGAGATGAGATTCTGCAAAGGGAGTTGGGGAGGAGCTTGAAAAGCAGGAGCGCTAGGGTTGTAATCTAAGGTTATGTCCTCTATCACATGGCAGTGAGGCTGAAAGTAGGAAGATAGTGCAGTTAAATAGTTGGCTAAAAAGCTGGTGTAGGAGAGAAGGCTTCAGATATGTGGATAATGGGATGTTTCCCAGGGCAGGTGGGATGTGTAGAAACAGTTTGGGTTGCTCCAATGCTGGAGGAACATCAATATCCCGGCAGGAAGGTTTGCTCATATCACTGTGAATTTTTAAACTAGTGTGGCATGGGGACAGAACCAGATCAACAAGTGAAATGATGAAGGAGGAGTTAGAGGCTGCGATCAATAAGGCAAAAAGGAAGAACAGACAGGGAGCTCCTCAGCATTCGAAACCATAATTCTGTAAGGTTGAAATTACTTATGGATTGGATAAGGGCATTTGGGTGAAAGTACTGCATTGGGGGCATGTTACCTGCCACAATATCAGGCAGGAACTGGGGAATGTAGATTGGGGGGTGGCTGATCAAGGGTAAATCCACATCTGGCAAGTTGACAGCTTTTAAAGGCCAGTTGATAGGAGTTCAAGCTTTCACGTTGCAGTGAAAATGCAGGATAAGTGTGGCAAGATTCAGGAACCTTGGAGAACAAAAGAAACTGAGAGCTCAGTCAAAAAGTGAAAGGAAGCATACTTAAGGTTTAAGAAAATGAAAACAAACAAGAGCCCTCAAAGAATAGAGAGAAGGCAGAAAAGCACTCAAGAAAGAAATTACAAAGAATAAAAGGAGAAAATTGAATTATAGAAAATCCCACGACATTTTATACATTTATAAAGAGCAAGAGGGTAGCTAAGGAAAAGATAGTCCATGTTGAAGTACAAAGGAGGGAATTTATGTGCAGACGCAGAGGAAGTGGGTGAGCTCCTTAGTGATAACTGTACATATGAATTCACAAAGGAGAAGGACGTGGTTAATGGTGAGTCTCAGAATGTTGATATTTTAGGACATGTCAATATAAAAATGGGAGAGGTGTTGGATACTTTGAAAAGCATTAAGACCTGTGTCCTAGAATGCAGAGGGAGGTGTGGGAAGAAGTTGCTAGGCTAAGCTCTTGTGCAAAGGCTTTATCTGCTCTTTAGACACAAAGGAGCTCCCAGGGAATATCTGACGTTGTTTGTTTGTTTAAGAAGCGAAGCAGGGATGATCCAGGAAATTACAGGCCAATGATCCTTATGTCAGTGGTGAGGAAATTATTGGAGAAGATTCTTAGGGGTAGGATTTGCTCACATTTGGGCAAATGGAGATTTATTAGCAGCAGGCAGCGTGGCTTTGTGTGGGAAAATCATGCCTCACAAACTTGATTGAATTTTTTGAGGAAGTGGCAAAGATGATTGATGAGGTGAGGGTGGAAAATGCAGTCTATATGAACTTTAGCAAGGTCTTTGACTAGGTCCCTCATAGTAGGCTGATACAAAAGGTGAACTCACATGGGATCTCAAGTGATCTGGTGATATGGATAGAAATGGTATTAGTCAAAGAAGACGGAGAGCAACATTGAAAGGGTATTTTGCTTATTGGAGATCTGTCACCATTGGGGTTCTGCAGGGAACAGTGCTGGGTCTCCTTTTGTTTGTAATATATATAAATGATTTGAAGGAGAATGTAGCTTGGGGAGAATATAAGGATTGGGGAGCTATGGATTGTTAGGAGGATTGTCAGAGGATACAACAGGGTTTAGAGAAATTGGGTGGAGAAATTGCAGATGTAATTTAGTCTCAACAAATGCAAGGTGATGTATTTTGGAAGATCTCATGCTGGGGGGAAATAGGCAGTAAATGGCAGAACCCTTAGAAGCATTGCCATGTAGAGGGATCTAGGCATACAGATTCACAGTACCCTGAAAGTGGCAACATAAGTGGATAAGATGGCTGGATAATGTGGTCAACTAGGCATATGTAATGTTTGCCTTCATCAGTCAGGAACAGAGTATAAAAATGAACAAGTCACATTGCAGCTGTATAGACCTTTAGTGAGACCACATTTGGAATATTGTGTACAGTCTGATCATATTACCAGGAGGACGTGGAGGCTTTGGAGAGGGTACAGAAAGGTTTACCAGGATGTTGCCTAGCTTGAAGGGTAGTAGCTATGGAGAGAGATCGGACAAAGTTTGTTTGCTTTCACTTGAACATCAGAGGCTGAGGGATGACCTGATAGGAGCTTTCAAAATTATGAGAGGCATTGACAGAATGGATAGGCAGAGTCTTTTTCCCAGAGTAGAAATGTTAATTACTAGACAGTGTAGGTTTAATGTAACAGGGGATAAGTTTAAAGGAGACATGAGAGGCATGTTATTCACACAGAGGGTGGTAAATGCCTTGAATGTGTTGCCAGGGGAGGTGGTGGAGGCGATACAAAGAGAGACATCTTGGCACATACATGAATAGGCAGGAAATAGAGGGATATGGAGCATGTAGCGACTAAAGGTTTTTAGTTTAAAAAGGCATAATGTGTCACCTCAGGCTTGGTAGGCCAAGGGAGCTGTTTCTGTGCTGTACCATTCTTTGTAAAAACAGGAATGGTGTAAAGCTGCAGATTAGCTGAGATCTTATTGAATGGTGGACTGGCAACTGGGGCTAACAGACCAAGCATTCATAGGCAGAGGCATTACAAGCTGGTTGGGTCTTAGAAGACAGAATTCACAATGACTGAGAAATCCTCTAATGACGATCTTGAGATGCAGTTTGGAGTATTAGTTATGTTTTTCAACACTGCGATTTACAAAACCGAACATATTAAAAAGGTTAAGGAATACAAAGATAGTGCAGCAAGTTCTTCAATGGCTATGTAACGCCTTTGGGATCACCCTGAGACTGTGAAAGGTACTATATCAGGGCAAATCTCTCCTCCTTCATGACCTGCAGCAATTATGCATGAAAAGAGGCTGCGTTATCCACATATCTCAGCTCAGATCAATCACTTAAAATTCTCGTCCTGCTCCAGAACTAACCATAGAGTCATAGAGACATACTGCACAGAATCAGACCCTTCAGAACAAACAGTCATAATACCAAACTAATCTAGGCCCACCTAGCTGCTGCTGGCCTATAACCCTCCTATTCGTGTATTTAGCCAAGTGTCTTTTAAACATAATGCCCAACTTCAGCCTTTAAGAGTTGCTATCCCATCAGATTTCTTGAGTAAGGATGGATGGTGATATATTAGTGTTCATACTGAACTGATCATCCAGAGCACAGACTTAATGCTGTGGGGACTTGAGTTCAAAGCACACAATGTCTCAGTGATAGACAGTATGTTGTTGTTCTTTTTTTAAGATGAACAAACTGCTTCATATTTCAGTTAGGAAACAAATCAAACCCCGCCCCCAACCTGGTCTAGTGTCACCAGCTCATCTAGCCTACACGTAACACAGACCCACTACAATGTGACTGACCCTTAACTTCCCTCTGAAATGGTCTAGCAAGCCAAGTAGTTTCAAGGTCAATGAGGAAGAGGTTACAAATTTAGGTCTTGATGCCCAAATCCCATTAAAGAAGAAACAAAAAAATGCACAACAGACTAAGTTGATAAATGAATATTCAGAAGCCAGCCGTGGAAATATCTGAGCCAGCCAGTTTTCAGTGTTGTTAATTGTTCTGGATGCTTTTGACAGATGAGAACAGGAATTTGGGTACGTGCAAACATTTATTAACAACTTACATTATTTACAGAGAGATGGGTCAATCAGATGTCGCATTTTGTTGACCTGATAGAGGTGTATAAAATGATCACGGTATAGATAGAGTGGACAGCCAGAGACTTTTTCCTAGATTGGAGGTAGCTATTATGCGGTGGCATAGTTTTAAAGTGAGTGGAGGTAGACAGAGGGGAGACATCAGAGGTAGGTTCTTTACTCAGAGAGTGGTAGGTGCATGTAATGCATTGCCGGAGAAGGTAGTGGAGTTGGCCTCATTGGGGGCATTTAAGTGGCTATTAAATAGGCATATGGATGATAACAGAAGGTAGGGGTGGAGGTTAGATAGACCTTAGGTTAAGGATAAAAGTTCGGCACAACATCATGGGCAAAAGGGCCTGTACTGTGCTGTGCAGTTCTATGTTCGTCTAACATCACTGATAATGCATAGCCTTACCACAATAGCCATTACCTCCTGATGTGACACAGGCACAGGCAAATTTCTATATTGAGCTGGTACAACCCAGTTCCTTCCATTTGATTTAATTCCTACAATTGCGGGTGTATGGGCTCTCTGCACATTCCCGGGCCCGTCAATGTTCAGAACCATGGGAAGGAGCTAGATGGATTGTTATATGTGTGATTGGAATGTCCCACCAACACAGCAAGTCCCCCAGAATGCAAGTGGCAGGAATATTTCCACGTTGGAAATACAGTGACTAGGGCTGGACAGCAGGAAATGTGACCCAAGGATGTTTTTAACTTGCACAGTGGATTTTCTGAAAGTTTCCAGAAGTATGTAATTATGATTAGGCAAGATTGAATGATATCTTCCAGGTTATAGTAAATGTGGCTGGCTACACATTCAAATGATTTCCACACTACTCAATCTCATTTATCCCAAGGGAGCAAACACCTGCTTACGTGGAAAATAGAAACAGGAATAGGCTATTCAGCCCATTGAAACTGCTCTGCCATTCTTTATGAAAATGGTTGATTGTCCAACTCAATAGCCTGTTCAGAGATAGTAAGAACTGACTGTATTGGAGTCGGAGGAACACAGCAGGTCAGGTAGCATCAGAGGAGCAGGAAAGTTGATGTTTTGGGTCGGAATCCTTCTTCAGAGAAAAGAAAACCTGTTTCCACTTCTCTCACATATTCTTTGATCCCTTTAGCCTCAAGTGCTTCTTGAAATCATGCAATGCTTTGGCCTCGATTGTTTTCCAGGTAGCTCACAACTCCACTTATCCAACGTATCCTAATTCCTAAAGTCTGCCATCCCTAGAACCACTCTGGCAAACCTGCTTTACAAACTATTCAGAATTTTCACTTTGTTCCGAACAGCGGATTGATCAGAACTGAGTACAATACTCTATTTATAGGCGAACTAGAGTGCTATAAACATCCAGTCTTTATAACTGTTATTCATACTCAATATAATTGCTATCATTTTGGATTTTACACTTTGGTTATTATTCAGAACCGTCTCAGGATATTTTCTTCTAAATTGAAGAAACCATATAAATATGAGTTGATATTTTTGTTCCCTGAATGGAAATGATGAGAGAAATTTTCTCATTCCATTCATTTATTCGGGTGCTGTGCTTTCTTCAATAACTAATTCTCAGTTTGCCAAGAATGGTGGAAAGGTAAAGCAGTGGCCAATTCCAGCAATAGGTTATTTCCTGTGTTATGGAAATTATAAACATTATTTATTATTTGTCTGTTCAGACACATATCTCAATGCCATTTGGGACTCTGAACATGGACCTACAAAAACTTACCCTGGAATGGAGATAGCAAAGGCAAATAGGGCCAAATGACCATCAAACTCTGCTGTGAATACTTCAACTTTGGGGGAAGTAAGTAACTGTTTTCCTGGGAACATAGTATGTGTTGGCCAGCACAGGAATCGAACGCATGGGCTAGGCATTATTAGTCCCAAATTGTAATCACCCACATTAACTGCCCTCCATAATGAATGATGCTCAGCATCAGGATCGAACCCATGACACCAAGGTTAAGGGTCAACCGAACAATCTTACTGACATTCATGGAAATGCTATGACATTGAATGAAGTGCATGAGCGATTAAATTGGCATTACCTAAATTCATCCCATTTAGATCAAAACATCTGGGATCGAGTAAATGTTACCAGTGACTTTGCAACCCACCAGCTTCTCACAACTTTTATCTGCTTTGTCACATATATCATATAACAGTGACTATATTTCTCCTCTCGCCATCTCCGTGTTGAATCTAACCAGGACTATTCAGGGAAGGATTACATCAGCTGATTCCTTGAAATACCAAAATGTTGTGACTGACATCAATCTTCACGTAACTTAAAAAAACATTACATAATTAATCTTTCGCTCCAAGCACTTTTGCATAGCCTTTAATTAAACATGTAGAATTGAGGCAGGAGGAACAATACAACTTGTTTTGTCAAACATCTGAAGACAGACGAAGCTCATGGTGGGTGTGCAGATGTCTCCAGTTAATTAAAATTCAATCTGCAAAACTTCCATTTAGTGTTTACTTCTCCACTTTCAAATGGGCAAAATTCCAGCTCGGCCCTGGCACTGCTCTTGACTGAGACATCAGAAGAATAATGTAGTGTTCTCTGAAAGAGTGACAGCAAATATGTTGCAGTCAAAAGCCAAGGCTTCCCTCAGCTCAGTGGCAGCCACTGTGATGAATCTATAAATGACTTGTTTAATGTTTCTGTCTTCTTTGGATTGCAAATTTCAGAAACTGGTTCATGTGTTTTAGTCAATGCTAAATCTGCATAAAGGTACAGCCTATATAATGTCTGTTTCTCCATGTGTCCTGCTAACGCCAGTGAGTTGGCATTCTCTCCACTTCTATCTCACTGAATATGATGGTAAGGCTACAGACCAGCATGCTCCAAGCTCCACATGATCCAACTCCTTAGCAGAATGCTCCAGTTGTGATGTCAGATTGAATAAGTTCTCCCTGGAGCCAAGAGGCTGAGAGAAGATTTGACTGAAGTTGTCAAAATGATGAGCAGGCCATGTGGATTAGATAGGGTGGAGCTCATAGAATCCCCACAGTGTGGAAGCAGGGCATCGGCCCATTGAGCCCACACCGACCCTCTGAAAGAACATCTCATCTAGCCCCATTCCCCTGCCCCAACCCTGTAACCCTGCATTTCCCATGGCTAACTTGAACTTCCTTGGGCAATTTAGCATGGCCAATCCACCTGAGTTGCACATCGTTAGACTATGGGAGCAAACCAGTATACTTGGAGGAAACCCAGATGGACACAGACAGAATATGCAAACTCCATACAGACAGTCTAAGAGTGGAATCGGAGCTTGGTCCCTGGTGCTGTGAGACAGCAGTGCTAACAAGTCAGCCAGAGTATTCTACTATACTCCTGACACATGCCATGTAGATAATGAACAGGCTTAAGTAAGTCAGGAGATCAGGCAGTTAATACAAAATTCCTAACCTCTAGCCTGCTTGTGTAGTCACATTATTCATAAGACTAGTCCAGTTCAACTTCATAACTGGCCCAATGTTGATTGTGAAGGATTCAGCTATGATAATGCCATCAAACGTCACATGGAGGTGGTTGGATTCTGTCTTGTTGGAGATGGTCATTGCCTGGTACTTGAGTAAGGTAAATGTATCTTGCTATTTATCAGCCCATATCTGAATGTTGCTCAATTCTTGCACCATCTTAAATGTTAAAAGTAATTAGGAGGCACACTTGATTATTGCGCGATTTGATACTTATAGTCTATCTATAAATTTCTCCAATTCCTCTACTCTCCTTAAGGTGTTTCTTCAAACTTACCACTTTGACCAAGTTTTTGGTCACCTAACCTAATATCCCTTATTGTGGCTCATGGTCAAAAGTTTTTTACTGATTGCTGCAGTGAGGCAACTTACAATATTTTCTGATTGCGACGTAGTAGTGTAATTAGTCACAGTACACTAACAGCTGTAGGCATTCTCTCTCCATTAGAGACAAGCAATTGGTTATAGCCTGCAGGGCAGCCGTCTGCATTCAGGCAAGGAGGCCTCACTGATCTACCACAGCTTTGAATCATAGAATCCCTGCAGTGTAGAAGCAGGCCATTCAGGCCATCAAGTCCACAATAACCCTCCAAAGAGAATCCCACCAAGACCCAGTCCCATAACTCTACATTTCCCACAGTAAATCCACCTAGCCTGCACATCCCTGAGCACCATGGGAATTTTAGCCTGGCCAATCTGCCTAACTCTGCACATCTTTGGACTGTGGGAGGAAACCAGAGCACCTGGAGGAAACCCGCAGACACAGGAAGAACGTTCATACAGACAGTCGCCTGAGGGTAGAAGCTGGGTCCCTGGTGCTGTAAGGCAGCAGTGCTAACTATGGATTGAAAGTATAGCCAGTGCCATGATTCAGCACCAGACATTAGCCACCTTAACTAACTGGTGTCCCACTGGGTAAAAGCAAGCTATGACTCATAGAGGTAATGTTGCAATGATCAACTACAATCATGCTTCATCATTGATGTACGAAGCAGGCATGAAAAATAAAACCTCTAGTTAGAAGAAATGACGAACAACTTTATATCCTGTTGTGCAGGAAGGCTATCATTGTAACCAGATCATCCATGATCTAATTGAATGTCAAAACAAGCTCGAGGGGGTGAATGGTCTTCGCTCATTCCTATATTCCACTTTTCACCTAAACCACCTGAAGGACTGTGCAGCTGTTGGAACCTCTGAACAAACTCATCATGCAGGAGCTCTCTAAGCACGTTCTGTGTGATTTCTCTGCTGATGTATGATGCCAGTTTAAGAAGAATATGTCCGATTACATTACAGCAGTTTTTGAGAAATTACTTGGGATTGATTTTACAAGCAAATTCTATTATCTTTTCCAATACGACAGAAGTGGCAAACACTCTCATTAAATGTACTATTTGCATGGTTGAAAGATGTTGCCCCAATGAAGTAATATATCACGGTTTTACACCAAATATGAAAGATAAGTAAATCATACTTCTGATCCTCATGCCTCACATTCTGTCTGTTTTAAAAGTTTCTGCTTTGAAAATATGGAAGTACAAAATAACGTCTGATTAATACCAAAACAACTTTGTTTTCTGCAGATTTATCCATTGAGAATGTCAAAGTATGATGTAGAGATGTGCGATTAATCACTTGAGTGAATAAGTGCTCTTTTACTTCAAATATCAAACAGCTTCTGACCTATATTTTTATAATGTTGGCCTACATTAAAATTCCCACAAGGATAAGGCAGATATTTACCACAAGGTGCAGACTTCTGAAGGACTTCCCAACTTGAATTTTCATAAACCTGAGCTCATCCCAAAGTAACAACAAGTTTGAATGGATTGAAAACAGAAGATCAACCATGATCCTATTCAATGACAGAACAGGATCAAAAGGACCCACTGTCTAGCCCAGCTCCCGGCTCTTGTGTTCTTCAGAAGCAGAAGTCAACAGAGATGAAGACAAACTGAAGATGCTGGAGATTTGAAATAAAAACAAAATAATGTTGGAAATACCCAGCAAGTCAGGCAGAATCTGTGAAGAGAGTAACCAAGTCAATGTTTACATCAATCATCTTATATAGATGTTGTCCACAAAGATAAAGAGAGCTTAGGGCGCTGCTTCATATCTCAGATAGACAGGGTAGTGAAGGAGGCATTTAGTATTCTTGCCTTTATCGATCAATGCACTGAGAATAGGAGTTGGGAGGTCATGTTGCAGCTGTACAGGATATTGCTTAGGCCATTTTTGGAATCCTGTAACCAACACTTGACTCCCTGATGTCAGAGAGATATTGTTAGTCTTGAAAGTGTTCAGAAAAGATTTACAAGAATGTTGTTAGGGTTGGAACTACAGAGAGAGGCTGAACAGGATGGGGCTATTTTCCCTGGAGTGTCAGCCTTAAAAGGGATCTGACGGGCAACTTTTTCATGCAGAAGCTGGTGCATGTTGGAATGAGTTGCCAGAGGAAGTGCTGGAGGCCGGTACAATTACAACATTTAAAAGTCATCTGGATGGGTATATGAATAGGAAGGATTTTGAGGGATATGGGCCAAATGCTGGCAAATGGGATTAATTTAGGGTATCTGGTCAGCATGGACAAGTTGGGCCAAAGGGTCTGTTTCCATACGGTACATTTCTATGAATCTATGAGAAGGCATGCCAACTCTTGATTATAGAGTGAGTGAGGGTTACCTTCTCTGGTTGAATGTACTTCTGCAGATTTCACTGTACAGCGACCTGACTCAGATGAACCCACTTCCGCAGTCTCACCATTGACTGCATAAACTGTCAATCCTCACAGTATCCCGCCAATTACAAAGGAAAAAGCCTATATTCTCCAGACGGTTAGTTCTTTACTCTTTGCTAAATAATTTGCTTTATCAACCACAAATATTTTTATATTTGGTAAATAGAACTACTCAAAGGAAATGAAGAAAAGCACTTCTTTAATGTTCATGGCATTATCCTGGAGATTAGTCTCCAACTCACAGAGACTGCACAATAATCATAGAATCCTAGAATCCCAATGGTGCAGATAAAAAGCGGTTCAGCCCACTGAGTCTGCACCAACCCTCCAAAGAGAGTCCTGTGTAAATCCAGTCCCCTACCTGATCTCCCATAGTTAATCCACTTCATCTGCACATCTTTGGACTGTGGGAAGAAACCAGGGCACCCAAAGGAAACCCATACAGGCACAGGGAGAACATGCAAACTCCACACAGATAGACAGACACAGACAATGGTCAGACATCGACAACAATTTGCGATTGCATGGCACATCTAATGAAGTAAAACACACTCAGGTATTCCGAAACAAAATCTGCTGCAAATCCTCATAAGAATATTTCAGGGCTGATGACCAAAGGAGGAAAGGGTAGTGAGGTAGTAAGGGACATCCAGAGCTTAAGGTCCAGGCAGCTAAAAGCACAGCCATCAACAGGTGAATGGTGAACATTATGGAGTGCTGAAGAGGACAAGATCGCAGCAAGGCAGGTATCTCGGAGGGTTTTAGGACAAGAGGGGATTGCCATAGTAGGGAGGAACAAAGGCCTGAGACCCACGGAAACAAGATGAGGATTCTATGCTTTATGCGAGGTTACCAAGATAAGTTAGGGGATTGGGTTTGCATGGGATGCTTTTGGGAGAATCAGTGCAGACTCAATGAGTTGAACTGCCTTTTTCACACTGCAGGGATTCGAGGATTTTATGATTGTCTTGCAATTGCAGATCAGCTGCATTGCAGATTGGGAGGGGTGTCATGAAATCATAGAGTGTATTTTAAAGCACCAGAGGACCCTCAGCCTATTGGGTCCTCAACCATCAAGCATCCATCTACCCAAATCCCATTTTCCAACACCTGGACCCTAGCCTTGTGTTCTCTGACATTTCAACTGGATACCTAAACATTGCTTAAATAACCTTGAGAGCTTTTATCACCCTTTTAAGTAGTGAGTTGTTTTTCAATTGTTCCGACTTATTTAGACCATCACTCTGGGAATAATTTTATCTCTTTTTTCTGAACTAATATTTCTCCTTTTTAAATTGCCACATCCAAGCAAGGCAGCTTCTGGGCAAACAGCTTCCAATTTTGGAGTCCTCACCAGCCTAAAAATAAAATTCCATCCCCTATTCCCAATTCCTCCGCCTCCGCCGCATCTGCTCCCACGATAAGACATTCCACTCCCGCACATCCCAGATGTCCAAGTTCTTCAAGGACCGCAACTTTCCCCCTACAGTGATCGAGAACGCCCTTGACCGCGTCTCCCGCATTTCCCGAAACACGTCCCTCACACCCCGCCCTTGCCACAACCGCCCAAAGAGGATCCCCCTCGTTCTCACACACCACCCCACCAACCTCCGGATACAACGCATCATCCTCCGACACTTCCGCCATCTACAATCCGACCCCACCACCCAAGACATTTTTCCATCCCCACCCCTGTCTGCTTTCCAGAGAGACCACTCTCTCCGTGACTCCCTTGTTCGCTCCACACTGCCCTCCAACCCCACCACACCCGGCACCTTCCCCTGCAACCGCAGGAAATGCTACACTTGTCCCCACACCTCCTCCCTCACCCCTATCCCAGGCCCCAAGATGACATTCCACATTAAGCAGAGGTTCACCTGCACATCTGCCAATGTGGTATACTGCATCCACTGTACCCAGTGTGGCATCCTCTACATTGGGGAAACCAAGCGGAGGCTTGGGGACCGTTTTGCAGAACACCTCTGCTCAGTTCGCAACAAACAACTGCACCTCCCAGTCGCAAACCATTTCCACTCCCCCTCCCATTCTTTAGATGACATGTCCATCATTGTCCTCCTGCAGTGCCACAATGATGCCACCCGAAGGTTGCAGGAACAGCAACTCATATTCCGCCTGGGAACCCTGCAGCCTAATGGTATCAATGTGGACTTCACCAGTTTCAAAATCTCCCCTTCCCCCACCGCATCCCTAAACCAGCCCAGTTCGTCCCCTCCCCCCACTGCACCAAACAACCAGCCCAGCTCTTCCCCTCCACCCACTGCATCCCAAAACCAGTCCAACCTGTCTCTGCCTCCCTAACCTGTTCTTCCTCTCACCCATCCCTTCCTTCCACCCCAAGCCGCACCCCCATCTACCTACTAACCTCATCCCACCTCCTTGACCTGTCCGTCTTCCCTGGACTGACCTATCCCCTCCCTACCTCCCCACCTATACTCTCTCCACCTATCTTCTTTTCTCTCCATCTTCGGTCCGCCTCCCCCTCTCTCCCTATTTATTCCAGAACCCTCACCCCATCCCCCTCTTTGATGAAGTGTCTAGGCCCGAAACGTCAGCTTTTGTGCTCCTGAGATGCTGCTTGGCCTGCTGTCTTCATCCAGCCTCACATTTTATTATCAAGGATAAAGTATATATTGCTGTCCCCAACCATTCTTGTAGGTTGAGTCAGGAATGAAAACTGAATGCACTCAAGCAAGCAGCTTTATAGCGATAGTTCTATTGCATACAGTAGACTTCTCCAGAGCAAAATCTCAATGGGGTCTGAACATACAGTCAATAACAGAAATGATTAAAATTAAAATCCATACTCCATCAAATTCCAAGATTATTTCTAAGTAATCCCAATCATTTGGGCCGAATATGTAGTGTTAACATTTTAGGGGGATTGGATTCAATTTTGTTAGTTGCCTGCTGAAAATACATTAAATTCTTTTTCTTCCAAAACTCAGATAAGTTCCATTTTCAGAGTTGCCAATAAGACCTTTAAGCTGCATTTTGAATTTGATAAGGGTTGAAGGCATCCTGTCTTGAATACAACCACTATCCCCTTAATCCTATCTGCCCTTCCCAGTTCCTTTGTCTCTGTCTATTCTGTTGGCTCTTCTGCCATTTTCAATTTATCAGACAGTGATAGGCTTGCTGCCTGAGCGAGCTTAGAATTGGAGGAGCTCCAAAAAAACTCTGTCATTCATTTTCGAAAAGAGTCAATGTCTGTGAAATGCTGTTTGCTTTCAAAACCAAGCCAATGTCCTTTCTGAACTCTAGCTTCAAAATTTATCGTCAAGGTGACAAACAAAATGTTGACAGCTAAGTTATTTAAATATTCTACAAGTTTGTCTGAGCACTTTCTTGCCTGGATTTGCTCCTAAAGATGCGGATCTATAGTATGGAGTGTGTCCCATCTAAAGTTGTCATAGTCCCAGAGAACTGGGGTGGGGCTTCTCTCACTTTAGAGAGAGCCAATTGCTGGTGGTTTAACCTGAGGGTTACCACTTCTCAGGTGAGGTACAAAGTTAAGAAGCCGAGACCTTCACAGTAACCCCGGCTAGTACAGGAATCGGACCTGTGCTTTTGGCATCACTGTGTGGCACAAACCAGCTATCCAGCCAACTGAGCTATTTGACCTCTATAATGTGCCTGATAAATTCTATAAATCGAGACCATGATAGAGCAGAATGATCTGAGGGTTCAGGAGAGAATACTGTGTATTCACAAATCCTTCAAAAAGGAATGGCAAGTTGACAAGATGATTGAGGATGTCTATTGGATACTTGGCTTTGTGAATATGGACTTGAACACACAACCTCTGCAGATCACAAGTTCGGTGTTAGCTGGACTACAATGTCCAATTCTAGGCACCACACTTTAGGAAGGAAGAGGCCCAAAGGAGGTTTACCAGCAAATTTAAATATTTATTCGTTCGTGGGTTGTGCTAATCATTGGTAAGGCTAGTATTTGTGCCCAAAGCCAATTGCCCTTGAACTGTGTGGCTTGTTTAGTTGTTCAAAGTCAACATGTTACTGTTGGTCTGGAGTCACATGGTGGCCAAGCCAAGAAAGGATGACAGATTTCCTTCCCAAAAAAGTATCAGCAAACTGGTATGCTATGTGGTGGCTCAGTGGCTAGCACTGCAGCCTCACAGCGCCAGGGAGCTGGGTTCGAATCCACCCTCAGGCAACTGTCTGTGTGGAGTTTGGACATTCTCCTGGTGTCTGTGTGGGTTTCCTCTGGGTGCTCTGGTTTCCTCCCACAGTTCAAAGATGAGCAGGTTAGGGTGGATTGGCCATGGTAAATTGCCAATAATATCCAGTGATGTGCAATTTAGGTGGATTAGCCATGGGAAGTGCAGAGTTACAGGATGGCCGTGTTGGGTCTGGGTGAGATGTTCTTTAAAGGGTTAGAATGGATGCACTAGGCTGAATGACCTACTTCAACATTATGGGGATTCTATGAACCAGATGGGTTGTAATGAAAATTGATAAAAGTTAGTTAATGAGACAAGTATTATATTTCAGATTAATCCATTCTAAATCTGGCAGCCACCATAGTGGATGTGAACCCCTGTCCCCAGAGCAATAAGATGGACTTCTGGATTACTCAACGAGTGGCATTAATGTGTCACATCCATCTGCCCAATGATGCCAAGGCTGAGGGCCATCAGTTATGTGAGTCTTTAACATTGCTGGAAATGTTCTCCCTTGCTCAAGAAGGCAAGGAGGTAATCTAAAGGAAGTGTTCAAAATCAGGACACATTTTGATGGTTTCTCACTCCTTCTCTGCTTCTCAAAGAAGTGGATTGGTAAATGAAGGTGCGAGTTCTGAAATAATTCTCAAAAAAAACTAGAGGTAAAATAAGAAAATAAATGCCACACAGACGGTGATTGCATCTTGGAGAATTTTGAATAAATTAGATTCGATAACAAAGTTCAAAAGACAACTGGTCACGCACTTCAAGAGGACTAATCTCATTCATTGCTCCAAGCTCTCTGCACACATAAACTATCCTTTTGCACATTTGTTATTTCTGTTGTTCTATAAGGCAGCAAATTCTTTTGTTGCCTGGCCCTGATCTCTGAAAGTCCTTCCCTTATGGTCTTGTATTCCCTTTCCCTTTAAGCAGGGAGCTAGTGACATTGTAGTAATGTTGGACTCGCGATCTAGAGCCTTAGGTATTGGTTACTGCATAGTAAACAGTAACACTTGATTTCAACAAAATCTGAAATTAGAAGCAGTGCTAATGGTGAAAATGTAACCATTGATGTTTGTCACGATAACCTGTCTGGTTCACAGATGTTCCTTTGACAAGTAAATCTTCAATCCTTACCTGGTTTGCTCTACATGTGACTCCAGGCCCTCAGCAAGATGGCTGACACTTAAATGTCTCTGGAAATACCCGAGCCAGCCATTCAGTTCAGGAACAATTAAAAATGTGCGACAAATTCTGATTTAATTAGTGAGGCCCACATCCCATGTACAAATAATAAATAGTTCCAAGAATCTACAATTTGACCACATTTTTAGTTAATTTTACTTACATCTCTTTGCTTCAACTTGTACTTGGTGGAGGGGAGGCAGTGTCGTTATGGCAACATTCTTGGACTAATAACCCAGAGATCCAAACTAATTTCCCTGCTGTAAGGGGTTTAAATCCCACTACAGCAAATGGTCAAACTTGAATGCAATAAAGTGTTTAATTAAGAAAAAAAAGAGCCCAATTGTTTCTATTAATGGTTTTCTTCACAACCCACCTGTTTCACTGATTCCCTTTAGGGAAGGAAACCTACCCTTCTCATCTGATCTATACGTGACTCCATGCCCACCCACAGCAATGTGGTTGACTATTAACTGGCCTGGAAAACAGACAAGCAAAGCTGCTGCAAAGTATCGAAGGGAGAGCATTATGCTCTTGAAGAAGATGATTCATAATCACATTCTCAAGGGCAATTAAGAATGGGCAACAAATGCTGGCCTAGCCAGGGATACCTATTTCATGCGAATTATTTTTTAAAAAACCACGTGTCTTGGAACATTTCATTTTATCAAAGGTGCTATGTAATTGCAAGTTGTCTTTGATGCAGTGACTGACACATTGTGCAGATCAAATGCAGATTTCTTCAGCATGCAATCATCACCATGAGTGTGACAATATTTGCCTTTAAGAGGGATTTGTTCTGTCATATTTTTCTTGAAGAGGGATGTTTTAAACCTGATGATGAGGTGCTTGCTCCTTGGAAAGCCAAGGAAATAGTTTTGGGTTCATTTATTTAGATGAAAAAAAAAGCATGAATGGGTGGAATCGGGCACACACAGACCCAGGGTTTCAGTTTTGATTTGAGTTGCTGAATTTGCGGGTTTTTGGAGTTAAAGCTGCTAGATACAGCTCTCTCTCTGCTACTGCAAAAGATTGAGTTCTACCTGCTCATAGATCTATTCAGTCAGTGTTCCTTGTCCTGGACTATAGGAGATAGAAAGTGAGGGAAATCAATTTTGCTGAAATATGCCTTTGTCAAGGGTGTGTTTATGGGATGCTGGTAAAGCAGAACAGTTGATGAGTAGCAGTTAAATAATATACTATTTTAATGACTAATGAACTAATGAACAGCTAATGAACTTAAAAGACCCTATACAAACAACAAGCAAACGAACATCATTTACAAAATACCTTGCAAGAACTGTGACAAACACTACATTGGACAAACAGGCAGAAAGCTAGCCACCAGGATACATGAACATCAACTAGCCACAAAATGACATGACCCACTATCACTCGTATCCTTACATACAGATGAGGAAGGACATCACTTTGATTGGGACAACACATCCATCCTAGGACAAGCCAAACAGAGACATGCACGAGAATTCCTAGAAGCATGGCATTCCAACCAGAATTCCATCAACAAACACATTGAATTGGAGCCAATCTACCATCCCCTGAGAAAAAGAACAGGAAATGACATCACCAATGCAGGAAATGACATCACCAACCCAAGGAAACCAAAACAGATAAAAGCGGGACATAACACCAGCACTTCACCGGAGGCTCACTGATGATGTTACCTAGAATGGTGACGGATCGTCTGGGAATGAACCTTCCAGCTCAAGGAACCAGCTTACATCTGGAACAAAATAAAGACCCACTCTTTTGTGGACGGAGAAGAAGAGAGTGCGACTGTGTTGGAGGTGGAAGGAATACGTTGGGTTGGCTGCGCACCCTTGCAACCGGTGGATCTTATTGCTGGCTTTGGCCTAACGCTGGTTCAGGGGAGCAGCCAACCTGCAATGATGGCTGCGGCAAGTGCTCGTGCCCCAGGTCAGGGGGTCCAGAACATCATCTGCGTTTCCGTGAAGAAGGTGGATGAAGGTGCACCTGTGAACCGCACCTTCTTCGTGAAGAGGGTCCTGTTGGACTGTTGTGGGTTCGCTGCTGCGGACATTTACTGCCTGCAGGATTTCCCTGGAGGAGGTTTCTACGATGTAACATTCAGGAGTGCCAAGCTTTGCGAGCGCTTCCTGGAGGTTTTCAAGGAGAAAGGAGGTGAGGGCCCTCTCTCTGTATTGACCGCTGTCCCACTGTTTGTGATACCAGCGCAGAGGAGCCGTATGGTGACTGTACACATGAACAACCTGCATGTGCCAGCAGCTGATGTCCTGACCTTCCTCGGAAGGTATGTGAAGGTGGAAGGGGACCTAACCAACATCATGGACCCCTTCGGGATCTGGACCAGTAAGAGGCAGGTCAAGGTGACGCTGAGGACGGGCACAGACGGGAACATCGTACACCCACCATCCAGCTTCGTGATCAGTGGGAGCAAGGGCTACCTGACCTACACAGGGCAACCTAAAGTCTGCCATGCCTGTGGTAGGTCAGGTCACATGGCGGCCGACTGCAAAGCCACCATCTGCAGGAACTGCAGGGAGGAGGGACACCTTGCAAAGGATTGCCCACAGGAAAAAAGCTGCAACCTTTGCGGGGAAGCGGGCCACCTCTATAGGGCATGCCCACGGCAGGGGACCACCTATGCCCAGGTTGCCAGCAGGGGCAATGTGGGGCAAGCCCCCCCTGAGGAGAGGAAGGCACCAGGCCCCTGCAAGGACCCCCCTAATGTGCAGGAGGGCCAGGTCGGGCAGGAGGGCCCAGCCCCGCAGGACGGACCCGAGGCCAGCAAAGAGCCCCTGCAGGCTCCGCTCCCCCCGACAAACCGAAGTCGATGGAGGAGGCGACAGGTGACCCAGGGGAGTGGACGACAGTCCAGAAGGCGAGGAGGAAGGTGCACCGGCAGGCGTCGGCACCGCATCCATCAGGTGGGAAGAGGCAGTTACAGGGAGGGCTATAAGAGCTCTTCTGACGAGGGGGATTCGGAGGGGGCCCACCCAAGGGAGAAGGAAAGCAGCACCCTGAGTCCAGGCGACGGGAGGCGTCCTGAGGCTCCCTCCGACAACATGCGCCGCTGGGGCCCCAGAGAGCCCCCGGAACCTTCAGGCGGGAAGCAGGAAACAACGTGTCCCCAGCCTGACCCAGAGCCGGACTCTCCTGCCTCCGTACCCCTGATGAGGGGATACCACCCGGAAGACAGCACAGATGGTTTCCTGAGCTCCACTGAGGCTGATCAACGTGTACGCCCCAGCGGTACGGAGTGAGCGGTTGGCCGTCCTGCAGCGGCTTCCACCTCTGCTGGCTACATCCAGGCCGGTCATCCTAGGCGGAGACTTCAACTGCATCATCGATGCAGATGGAAGATCCGGCGTGGGGACAGCGGGTGGGGGGAGTCAACTGAACGTCACGTCCGGATTCCTGATGGGCACGGTGAAGGACGCCAAGCTGCCTGTCTTCAGCACCCCTGCAGACGGAGCGCAGCGGAGATACACCTGGTCACGGCCGGATGGGGTCTATCCGCTCAAGGATAGACTTCCTGTTTGTGTCACGGGCGTTCTTGGTCAGGTCCACTGGCGTCGAGCCGGTGTTCTTCTCTGACCACTGCCTCCTGCTGGCCACCCCGTCACTTACAGGATGACCAGCCGGCCGGCAAGGAGACGTGGAAGCTCAACATGACTCTGTTGACCCCAGAGAATGTCGAGGAGCTTAAGAGTGAGTACGCCGGTTGGAGAACCGTGAAGCCCCTCTTGAGTCTCCGGCTGACTGGTGGGAGACAGTGAAGGAGAATATCAAGAGGTTCTTTGTCCTCAAGGGTGCTCGGAAGGCGAGAGAGAGGCGGGGAAAGCTGTCGCGACTCCAGAAAAGGGTGCAGAACCTGCTCCTTCTGCAGTCGATGGGGGTCGATGTCACGGAGGACTTCCGCGAGGTGAGGGGCCAGCAAGCCTCGCTCTTCGCCGCGGAGGCCTCCAAGATAATCTTCCGGTCCAGTGTCCGCTCCTTGGAGCAGGATGAGATGTCCTCGCGTTTCTTCTTTCAGAAGGTGCTCAAAGAGAGCTCTGTGCTTAGCTGCCTGAAGGAGGGTGACGGCTCGGTGACGTTGTCTCAGTCTGACATTTTGAGGATCAGCAGATCCTTCTATGCCAGACTGTACGACACGAAGCCCACAGACAGCATGGCCTCCGAGTCGTTCCTGTGGTCTATCACGGAGGTCTTCGACGATGGCACGAGGGAGTGGCTGGACCGCCCGATACCCTGGATGAGCTGACCAGAGCCCTCAGGTCCTTTGAGAGGAATAAGACTCCCAGGAGCGACGACTTACCAGTCGAGCTGTATTCTGCTCTGTGGGACCTGGTCAGCCAGGACCTGCTGGAGGTGTACGATAGTGCGCTTCGGGCAGGGGAAATGTGCAAGTCCATAAGGAAGGGCATCATCACCCTCATTTACAAGAGGAAGGGGGAGAGGGAAGAAATTAAGAATTGGCGTCCCATTTCATTATTGAACGTGGACTACAAAATTCTGGCCAAGGTCATAGCCAACTGGGTCAGGTCTGTCCTGGAGTCGGTGATTCACCCTGACCAAAGCTGCGCTGTGCCGGGCAGGAAGATCACTGAGAGCCTCGCGCTCATCAAGGATACGATCGCCTACGTACAGGACAGGCGGGTGGACACCTGCCTCGTCAGCCTGGACCAGGAGAAGGCCTTTGACAGGGTCTCTCATGCTTACATGAGGGAAGTCCTCTCCAAATTGAGGTTCGGGGAGGGCATCCGCAATTGGATCCAGCTGCTCTAAACCAACATCGTTGGTGCAGTCTCAATCAACGGGTGGGAATCGGACAGTTTTCCCGTCAGATCTGGAGTCAGGCAGGGCTGTCCGCTCTCTCCTGCCTTGTTCGTGTGCTGTGTGGAGCCTTTTGCCACATCCATCAGGACGGACGTGAACCTGAAGGGCATGACTATCCCAGGCAGCGGAGGCCTTCAGGTCAAGACCTCCCTGTACATGGATGATGTCGCCGTCTTCTGCACCAATCGTCGGTTGGTGAGTAGACTGTTGGACATCTGCGGCCAGTTTGAACTGGGCTCAGGTGCCAAAGTCAATAGGGGTAAGAGTGAGGTCATGTTCTTCGGGAACTGGGACGACCGCTCCTTCATCCCCTTCACTGTCAGGACAGACTACCTGAAGGTGCTGGGTGTTTGGTTCGGTAGAGCTGGGGCATGCACTAAGACTTGGGAGGAGCGTATCACCAAATTTAAGCAGAAGCTGGGCAGGTGGACACTCTGGTCCCTCTCCATCGCGGGTAAGAATCTGGTTGTCAGGTGCGAGGGGCTTTCGGTACTGTTGTAAGTGGCGTAGGCCTGGCCTATTCCCTGGACCTGTGCCGCTGCGGTCACCCGGGCCATCTTCCACTTCATTTGGGGGTCGAGGATGGACCGGATCCGCAGGGACACCATGTACAAAGACCTGGAAAATGGGGGAAAGGACGTACCGATCGCCACCCTCGCCCTGACGGCTACCTTTGTGTGCGGCTGCATCAAGCTGTGCGTAGATCCTCAGTACGCAAACACCAAGTGTGACTACTTACTGAGGTTCTACCTGTCCCCGGTGTTGCGAAGGATGGGCCTGGCCTCGTTGCTGCGGAACGGTCCGAGTAGTTGGACCATCCCGTACCATCTGTCCTTCATGGAGAAATTTTTGAATGGAAACACCTTTGACCACAAGGCCGTCAGGCAGTGGTCAGCATGTAGAATCCTCGAGACCCTTCGCGAAAGGGAGAGGGTGGATCCCATCGTGTGGTTTCCCACGCAGACTGCCAAAGTCATTTGGCAGAATGTCTCATCACCAGAACTTTCAAACAAGCACAAGGACATTGCTTGGCTGGCAGTGAGAGTGGCTCTGCCAGTGAGATCCTTTATGCATGCCCGGAATCTCTGCACCACCGCACGCTGCCCTCGAGACAGCTGCCGGGGGGGACGAGACTGTCTATCACCTCCTTCTGGAGTGTGCCTATGCGCGGGAGGTCTGGAGGGGGATGCAGTGGTATTTGTCGAGGTTTGTCCCGAGCAGCTCCGTGACACGGGACTCCGTGCGCTACGGGCTGTTTCCCGGGACGCACACAGAGACCAACGTCAACTGCGCCTGGAGGACCATCAATGCGGTGAAAGACGCTCTTTGGTCGGCCCGCAATTTGCTGGTCTTCCAGCTGAAAGAACTGACCCCGACCGAGTGTTGCAGACTGGCGCACTCCAAGGTCCAGGACTACGTGCTGAGGGACGCGCTAAAGCTTGGGGTAGCCGCCGCCAAGGCGCGGTGGGGAAAGACCACCGTATGAAACCCCTCGTCCAGAATAGCAAAAAGGGCCCTATCTGGTAACTGTGCCACGCTGACGTTTTCCTGAACTGGTCAGGGGGCCAACGGGGACTGTGCGGGGTGACGGCAGCCGGGGTATTTTCTTTGCTTTGATTTTTTTTCTTCTTTGTTTTGTTTTTTCCTTTAGTTGGTGTACGTACCTCCTGGGTAACCCGGAGAGGCTTGCATGACTGGGTAGGTGTATAAATGTTTTATTTTTTGTACATTCTGTGAATAAAGTACATTTTTTCAAATAAAATAAAGTGACGAAACGTCTAAAAACTAACCTTCCAGCTCAGCGAGCAAACTCACATCCATTTTAATGATTATTTCAATAGAGTTAAAGTTATGTCAATTCTTCATTGTTTGTTTGTATTTTAACTGTGGTGTAAGAAGAAAGTGCGGTTTGCTTAAAGCCTAGTAGTTTGACCAATTGAGTCACATCTGAAACACACTTGTCTTTAAATAAGATAAAAGTTAGGTTCTAGGCTATCTCCTTGATCTGTTTTGAATGGACTTGGTCTGCTCCATATCATCAGTTATCTCTTTAACTCACCATCCGTTTCTGATTTCTTTCCTTTCTTAGCTTCCTATACTTTTCCAAAGAGGATTAGTACAAGCTTTAGAAACAGCAGCTCAGCTTCCTTTGAGGTATTTGCCAGATACATACTATTAGTTGTCAGATTTTAACCTCTCATTTTCACTTGGATATTCTGTACATGCATACATCTCTACTGGACTCAACCTTTGTTTTTTTTTTCCTTTATCACTTTCCTTTGACTTGCATCATGGTTTTTTTCTAGTATTTTACATTCTTATAACTATGGCTCTTTATTTATTTATTTGCTCCCACCCTTCATCCCATCACTGATCTTTCCCTTTTGTTCTTTGTTTGTATCTCCCTTTCCCTGTTAACTGAATCCCAAGGCATATCGTGAAGTGTGAAACGAGGCACAAATCCTTTCAGAATTATAGAAATCTACAGCACAGAAAAGATCCTTTGGCCCATCACATCCGCACCAGTCAAAAGTAAGCACCTAACTATTCTAATCCCATTTTCCAACATTTGGCACATAGCTTTGTGCACTTATGATGCCAAGACATATATTTATATCAAAGACAATAGGAACTGCAGATGCTGGAGAATCCGAAATAACAAAGTGTAGAGCTGGATGAACATAGCAGGCCAAGCAGCACAGCCTTCCTGCTCCTATGTTGCTGCTTGGCCTGCTGTGTTCATCCAGCTCTACACCTTGTTATCAAATATTTATATTCTACTTCTTTAATGCTATGAGGCTTTCAGTCAATACAAACTTTCCAGGCAGTGAATTCCAGATTCCCATCACTTTTCAGGCGAACAAGTCTTTCCTTATAACTCTCAATCTGCTACCTTAAGTCCATATCCCCAGTCATTGATCACTCCATCAGGGGAAAACGTTTCTTCTTGTCTATGCTATCTCTGCTACCCATAATCTTATATCTCTCAATTCTTTTGCTCTGAGGAAAAAAAATACTCCAGTCTGTTCAATCTCTCTTTGTAACTGAAACACCCCAGCCCAAGCAACAAGCTGGTAAATCTCCTCTGCAGCCTCTCCATTGCTATCATATCCCTCCTGTAATGTGAATTCTAGAACTGAATTCAACACTCAAGCTGTAGCCTAACCAACATCTGATACAGCTAAGATAACAAAGTGTGGGGCTGGGTGAACATACCAGGCCAAGCAGCATCTCAGGAGCACAAAGGCTGACGTTTTGAGCCTAGGCCCTTCATCAGAGAGGGGAATGGGGAGAAGGAACTGGAATAAATAGGGAGAGAGGGGGAGGCGGACCGAAGATGGAGAGAAAAGAAGATAAGTAGAGAGGAGAGTATAGATGAGGAGGTAGGGAGGGGATAGGTCAGTCCAGGGACAAGAGCGTTGCAGTGGGAGAGAGATTCCCTGAGGTTGGTCTGGAGGGAGGAGGGCAACTTCTTCAGGTTAGGCATCCCTGGAAGAGGCTTCGCATTGAGGTTAAAATTGTATCAGAGATAATGGGAACTGCAGATGCTAGAGAATCCAAGATAACAAAGTGTGGAGCTGGATGAACTCAGCAGGCCAAGCAGCATCTCAGGAGCACAAAAGCTGATGTTTCAGGCCTAGACCCTTCATCAGAGAGAGGGATGGGGAGAGGGAACTGGAATAAATAGGGAGAGAGGGGGAGGCGGACTGAAGATGGAGAGAAAAGAAGATAAGTATACAGCTGGTGGCCCTTCCTCAGAACTGTACTGTTTCACCGGACCCGAAACATTTTCTCGTCACAGATGCTGCCAGACCTGCTGAGCTTTTCCAGCAATTTCTGTTTTTGGTCACTAATTTACAGCATCTATGGTTTTTTTGTTTTTTTTTATCTTGTGCAGCTCCTGTGTAAACTCCCGGTTCTTAAATTCTGTGTCTCGACTAATAAAGTCAGATATACCATATAGAACATAGAACATAGAACATAGAACAGTACAGCACAGAACAGGCCCTTCAGCCCACAATGTTGTGCCGACCATTGATCCTCATGTATGCACCCTCAAATTTCTGTGACCATATACATGTCCAGCAGTCTCTTAAATGACCCCAATGACCTTGCTTCCACAACTGCTGCTGGCAACGCATTCCATGCTCTCACAACTCTCTGCGTAAAGAACCTGCCTCTGACATCCCCTCTATACTTTCCACCAACCAGCTTAAAACTATGACCCCTCGTGCTAGCCATTTCTGCCCTGGGAAATAGTCTCTGGCTATCAACTCTATCTATGCCTCTCATTATCTTGTATACCTCAATTAGGTCCCCTCTCCTCCTCCTTTTCTCCAATGAAAAGAGACCGAGCTCAGTCAACCTCTCTTCATAAGATAAGCCCTCCAGTCCAGGCAGCATCCTGGTAAACCTCCTCTGAACCCTCTCCAAAGCATCCACATCTTTCCTATAATAGGGCGCCCAGAACTGGACGCAGTATTCCAAGTGCGAATATGTCTTCTTAACTATTTTATACAACTGTTCTGATTTCTTAAGGGACTGCTGTACATGAACAACAAAGTCTCTTCGATCCTCAATGCATTCCAGGGTCCTACCACTCAACACACTTTTCTTAAGAATTGTTTTATTTACAGAATACAACATTATATGTCTTCTAGCTACTCAGCAGTCTCTCCTTATAGAGTGAGAGAGATAGTAGGAACTGCCGATGCTGGAGAATCTGAGATAACACAGTGTGAAGCTGGATGAACGCAGCAGGCCAAGCAGAGTGTCTGGGTATTTAACTAAGTAATGTCCCTCACTGGGCTATGTGGATAGTATGTTTAACATATCACTAACCTTCTTTGACTCTATGTTTGCTTTTAATCTCTAGTATATTTAAAATCTGATGCCAAGTCATCAACTTGAAACTTTTGACTTCTTTATACACCAGGGCAGCACAGTGGCTCAGTGTTCTGTGCTGCTGCCTAACAGCTCCAGGGACTGGCAATCCTCAGGCGGGAGTTTGCATATTCTCCTCGTTTGTGTATGTGTTTCCTCTGGGTGCTCTCGTTTCTTCCCGTAGTCCAAAGATGTGCAGGTTAGGGTGGATTGGCCATGTTAAATTGCACAGAGTCTCCAGGGATGTGCAGGCTGGATGGGTTAGCCATGGGAAATGCATGGTTAGAGGAATAGCGTAGGAGTCTGGGTGTGATACTCTTCGCAGGGTCAGTGAGGACTCGATGGGCCAAATGGTCTGCTTCCACACTGTAGTGATTCTACTAACTAATGTTGTTTCTCCATCCATAGGCACTGTGCATTTCTATTCACAATCTTTCAATAACAATATATGTCAGTATAGTCCAGGATTCCTCCCACAATCTGTGGTGAGACAGTACCACAGAGACCACCGTCAACATTAGTACTCACTAATAAAACTCTCACCCTGGATAGAACAAGAACATCCAGGATACTTGTTTCTGACTGCAATTCAGTGACATCTCCGGATACAGATCTTGGATGTGTTATGAAGTACAAATGTCCACATGAGTGGAGAGGGGACTCTGAGGTATGGATGAGGCTTTGGACAGATGTGAAACTGTATTCCAACAGGAAGCAAAACCAGACCCTGCTTTTTAGCAGAAAACAGAGTGAACAGCAAAGCGCTTTTAGTCAATGTGAATGATCTGTGGCGATGAGATGCTAGAAATTTTTGCTCATGTGAAGAGATGGGAATTTAGATCTCATTATTGTCCAATGTTTCTTTTATGATTCATCTGACGTTGCACAGCTCTCATGATGGAGGCTTGACAGTTATTAATGAACAATCTTACGAAATAATTATACGCTGGAGTACCCTGTTACTGTCAAATGTATCCATTACAGACAGAACAGTCTTAATGGTGCGAGCTCCCTGCTGGTCCTGTCATCTGCAAAGCTCTTTTGTAAACATTACCAGGCTCACCACTGAGGTATCTGAGTGACAGGTCAATGTTCTGACGATATTTTCACACTGACTGAGAGGCACTGCCTAGCTCTTTTGATATTGGCCTTATGTTGAGTGTAACAGGAACAATCAAAAGCTGAACTCACTCCAAATGCTTATACTTAATTCTAGCTGAGCTTTTAATTTGTCCGATGAAGATGACAGGAGCTGGAATTTCTCAATGCCCTCTGGTGCTCCCCTCTTCCCCAAATCACCTTCGCATGTCTTTTCCAGAGACACATTAGGGAAAACTGGAAAAAAACACAGCAATCAGCAGATGACCTATTGTCAGGGGCTAACTGGTGTTGTTCCATTAGCTTCTAAGTCCCTGAAGGCAGTGGGGTTCAATGCCAATACTTGGAGATTGCATCCTGGTGGCAGACCAGGTCTAAGACCTGCAGGAAGGTTTGAAGAACCTGCTCACCTGTTTGGAACCATAAGACCACAAAACATAGGAACAGAATTAGGCCATTTAGCCTATCAGGTCTGCTCTGCCATTCAATTATGGCTGTTGTGTTTCTCAGCCCCATTCTCCTGCCTTTTCCCTGTAATCCTTGATCCCCTTACTAATTATCGCTAATTATACATTACTTATCACTGCCTAAATACACTCAACGACTGGGTCTCCTCTGCAGCAATGAGTTTCACAGATTTTCCACCCTTTCAGTTCATCATGTCAATTCTAACAGATTGTCACTTCACTCTGAGACTGTGACCTCAAGTGCTAGTCTCTCCTACTGGTGGAAACATCTTCTCCACTTCCACTGTATCAAGGCCTCTCAGTATTCTATAAGTTTCAAAGAGAAACCACACCCCCCACCCGCCACCTTTCTAAACTCCATTGAGTACAGATCCAAAGTCCTCAAACACTTCTCATATGACAAGTCCAACATACCCAGGGTAATTCTTTTAAGCCTCCTCTGATCCCAGACTGATTCAGATAGAGCCTGTCCTGTTAGAACAGCTTCCTCTTTCCCCAGTTCTGGTGCCAATACCCCATGAATTCAAACTCAGTTCTCCCACTGATCTTTGATTCACGTGTTTACTTCTTTAATCTTGTTGATCCTCTGACAATTTGTTTCAGATCATTACTTCGTTGGTTCCATTTTATAATTTAATCCTTAGCTGCTTATATTCCCTCAGCAGAACCTTTTTCCTCTATTTACATACATCATTGGTATCTACGTGAACCATGATTCAGCTGCAACAATGGACCACCTCGTAAAGTGGATAACCTCTCACTCCACCACACTTCACAATGGTGGCATATTGCAAAGATCTTTTGGTCATTTTAAACCAGAGAAAGTTGAACAGTGGGCTTTACCATCTGGGGCTTCCAAGGTATTTGAATAAGTTTCACTCCATAAATCTTATCGTCTATCCAGTAAGAGACTACGGGAAAGTATTTAATTAGGGGGGAGGGGGAATTACAATGCTATTAGGTGGGAACTGTGGAGCAGAAAGTGGGATGAGATGTTCTCAGGGAAATGCAGGACAGAAATGTGGAGGTTGTTTAGGGAGCACTTGCTGTCAGTGCTGGATAGTTTTGTCCCACTGAGGCAAGGAAGGGATGGTAAGGTGAAGGAACCTTGGATGACATCACATGTGGAACATTTAGTCAAGAGGAAGAAAGAAGCTTACTTAAAGTGGGGGAAACAAGGATTATACAGGGCTCTGGAGGGTTACAAGGTGGCCAGGAAGGAACTTGAAGAATGGGCTGAGGAGAGCAAGAAGGGGCCATGAAAAACCTTGTCAGGTAGGATTAAGGAAAACCCCAAGGCATTCTATACTTATGTGAGGAACAAAGGATGGCTAGAGTGAGGGTAGGGCCAATCAGAGATAGTGGAGGGAACTTGTGTGTGGAGTCAGAGGAGGTACGGGATGTCCTTAATGAAAACTTTGCTTCAGTATCCTCCAGTGAGAGGGACCTTAACGTTTGCTAGGACAGCATGAAACAGGCAGATATGCCGAACAGGTTGATGTTAGGAAGGAGGGTGAGCTAGAAATTTTGAAATACATGAGGATAAGTAAGCCCCTTGGACGGGATGGGATATGCCCAAGGTTACAAAATTTGATTAGAGACAGTCAGCTTGGCTTTGAGAGGGGCAGGCCATACCTCACAAGCCTTATTGAAGAAAGCACATTGATGAAAGTGGAACAGTGGGTGTGTTGTATATGGATTTTAGCAAGGTGTTTGATAATGTTCCCCTTGGTAGGCTCAATCAGAAACTAGGGAAGCATGGGATTCAAGGAAATTTGGCTGTCTGAATACAGAATTGGCTGTCCAATAGAAGGCAGAGGGTAGAAGATGTAAAGTATTCAGCCTGGAGCTCGGTGACCAGTGGTGTTCTGCAGGGATCTGTTCTGGGATCTCTGCTCTTTGTGATCTTTATAAATGACTTTGTTGAGGAAGTGGAAGGGTGGGTTAGTAAGTTTGCTGATGACATGAAGGTTGATGGAGTTGTGGATAGTATGGTGGGCTGTTGTAGGTTGCAATGGGACATTGACAGGATGCAGAGCCGTGCCAAGAAGTAGCAGCTGCAATTCAACACAGAAAAGTGTGAAATGATTCATTTTGGATGGTTGAATTTGATTGCAAGTTTAATGGCAGGATTCTTGGCAGTGTGGAGGAACAGAAGGATCTTGGGGTTCACACCCAAAGATCCCTCAAAGTTGCCACCCAGGTTAATAGGGTTGTAAAGAAGATGTATGGTGTGTTGGCTTTCATTAGCAGAGGTATTGAGTTTAAGAGCCGTGAGGTTATACTACATCTCTACAAAACCCTAGCTGGACCACACTTGGAATATTGTGTTCAATTCTGGTTGCCTCATTATAGGAAGAATGTGGAAGATTTAGAAAGGGTGCAGAAGAGATTTACCAGGATGCTGCCTGGACTGGGGGGCAAGTCTTATGAGGAAAGGTTGAGGGAGTTAGGGCTTTTCTCACTGGAGCGAGGAAGAACGAGAGATAACTTGATAGAGGTTTACAAGATTATGAGATGCATAGGTAGAGTGGATAGTCAGAGACTTTTTCCCAGGGCAGAAATGGCCATCACAAGTGGTCATCATTTTAAGGTGATTGGAGAACAGTATAGGGGAGATGTCAGAGGTAGGTTCTTTACACAGAGAGTGATGGGCGTGTGGAATGCGCTGCTGGCAGTGGTAATGGAGTCAGATACATTAGGGACTTTTAAGCGACTCTTGGATAGGCACACAGAGGATAGTAAAATGTAGGGTATGCAGGGAGGTTGATCTTAGTGTTGGATATTTGGTCAGCACATCATCATGGGCCGAAGGGCCTGCACTGTTCTATGTTCTATGATGCAAATGATCGTTAGAATGTTTAAACTAAATTGTGATTAGATGCTCTATCTAATCCTCATCCTGAAATTCAATGAAGCTGAGGACCAAGTCAAAAGAGGTCAGTCCCTGATCAAAAGAATTAGAGAGCCAGATTATCACAGAGCTTGCAATCTGCCATTGACTTCCATTTACATGTTGGACATGTTGCTTTTATCATTAGATCTGTTGATAGGTTATTAGCCTAACTATCATAATCAATCTTTTATATCTAAAGGATGGGTTTGGGAAAGGGTTCAAATTGCTAGTGCACAGGCTTAGGACAATTTACTCAAGTGGAAGATAAATGTCCCAGTCGATCAGGACAACATGTTTTTTATTTGTAAGTTTCAAAGTATATATTTTTGCATTTATGTAGCGTCATTCATTAGCGCTGGCTGCCCTGTAGCCTTTCACAGCCAATAGAGTTCTTTTTAACAAATTCACAGCTGTTGTGTAGAAAACAGCATCTAATTTGTACGTAGCAAGGTGTCACAAACAGAATTGTGACAAATGAACAGGGAATTTCTTTATATGATGTTGATTTCAGGGATAGATATTGAACAGAGGGTAAGGGAGGGGTTTACACTCCCCTTCTGTGACGTTTTGTTTTGGGATCTTTATGCCCACCTGAGGGGTCAGTGCTGAAAGGGTCGTTTTCTGTGCTGTATGATTTTATATTGTTTCAAACAGTGCAGGATTCTCTCAACACTAAGACAACTAATTGAGTATCAAAAAATGAAAGTTTATGTCACTTAATATCTTTTAATCTTGCCAAGATAAACTCACAGGCATAAAAAAACTTGACCAAAGTAAGAAGAACTTGTTACCAGCTCATAAAGATGTCAATCATTCAAAGCCAATGTTCTCCTCTGGTCTGTGAAAACAAAGCTCTGTTGATACTCCCCATGCTTGAATCCTGGAGCTCAGCCCAGCTTTCATAATGAGACCATGTGGGAACTTTATCAACAGAAACATATAGTCAAACATCTGTTATCCAAATATCATGGGACAGACATGGAAGGGGCATGGAAAAGAGGGCACATGGTGACGTGAAAGGTGGATGGGGATATAGGAGGTATGGTTTCAGAGCCTCATAGCCCTTAATACAACTGATGGAGCAACCTCGCAGAGAACTTGGCAGCGTGGAGGAACAGAGGGATCTTGGTGTGCAGATACATAGATCCCTTAAAATGGCCACACAAGTGGACAGGGTTGTTAAGAAAGCATATGGTGTTTTGGCTTTCATTAACAGGGGGATTGAGTTTAAGAGTCGTGAAATCTTGTTGCAGCTCTATAAAACTTTGGTTAGACCGCACTTGGAATACTGCGTCCAGTTCTGGGCGCCCTATTATAGGAAAGATGTGGATGCTTTGGAGAGGGTTCAGAGGAGGTTTACCAGGATGCTGCCTGGACTGGAGGGCTTATCTTATGAAGAGAGGTTGACTGAGCTCGGTCTCTTTTCATTGGAGAAAAGGAGGAGGAGAGGGGACCTAATTGAGGTATACAAGATAATGAGAGGCATAGATAGAGTTGATAGCCAGAGACTATTTCCCAGGGCAGAAATAGCTAGCATGAGGGGTCATAGTTTTAAGCTGGTTGGTGGAAAGTATAGAGGTGATGTCAGAGGCAGGTTCTTTACGCAGAGAGAGAGAGAGATAATGGGAACTGCAGATGCTGGAGACTCCAAGATAATAAAATGTGAGGCTGGATGAACACAGCAGGCCAAGCAGCATCTCAGGAGCACAAAAGCTGACGTTTCGGGCCTAGACCCTTCATCAGAGAGGGGGATGGGGGGAGGGAACTGGAATAAATAGGGAGAGAGGGGGAGGCGGACCGAAGATGGAGAGTAAAGAAGATAGGTGGAGAGGGTGTAGGTGGGGAGGTAGGGAGGGGATAGGTCAGTCCAGGGAAGACGGAAAGGTCAAGGAGGTGGGATGAGGTTAGTAGGTAGCTGGGGGTGCGGCTTGGGGTGGGAGGAAGGGATGGGTGAGAGGAAGAGCCGGTTAGGGAGGCAGAGACAGGTTGGACTGGTTTTGGGATGCAGTGGGTGGGGGGGAAGAGCTGTGCTGGTTGTTTGGTGCAGTGGGGGGAGGGGATGAACTGGGCTGGTTTAGGGATGCAGTAGGGGAAGGGGAGATTTTGAAACTGGTGAAGTCCACATTGATACCATATGGCTGCAGGGTTCCCAGGCGGAATATGAGTTGCTGTTCCTGCAACCTTCGGGTGGCATCATTGTGGCAGTGCAGGAGGCCCATGATGGACATGTCATCAAGAGAATGGGAGGGGGAGTGGAAATGGTTTGCGACTGGGAGGTGCAGTTGTTTGTTGCGAACTGAGCGGAGGTGTTCTGCAAAGCGGTCCCCAAGCCTCCGCTTGGTTTCCCCAATGTAGAGGAAGTCGCACCGGGTACAGTGGATACAGTATACCACATTGGCAGATGTGCAGGTGAACCTCTGCTTAATGTGGAATGTCATCTTGGGGCCTGGGATGGGGGTGAGGGAGGAGGTGTGGGGACAAGTGTAGCATTTCCTGCGGTTGCAGGGGAAGGTGCCGGGTGTGGTGGGGTTGGAGGGCAGTGTGGAGCGAACAAGGGAGTCACAGAGAGAGTGGTCTCTCCGGAAAGCAGACAGGGGAGGGGATGGAAAAATGTCTTGGGTGGTGGGGTCGGATTGTAAATGGCGGAAGTGTCGGAGGATAATGCGTTGTATCCGGAGGTTGATGGGGTGGTGTGTGAGAACGAGGGGGATCCTCTTGGGGCGGTTGTGGCGGGGGCGGGGTGTGAGGGATGTGTCGCGGGAAATGCGGGAGACGCGGTCAAGGGCGTTCTCAATCACCGTGGGGGGAAAGTTGCGGTCCTTAAAGAACTTGGACATCTGGGATGTGCGGGAGTGGAATGTCTTATCGTGGGAGCAGATGCGGCGGAGGCGGAGGAATTGGGAATAGGGGATGGAATTTTTGCAGGATGGTGGGTGGGAGGAGGTGTATTCTAGGTAGCTGTGGGAGTCGGTGGGCTTGAAATGGACATCAGTTACAAGCTGGTTGCCTGAGATGGAGACTGAGAGGTCCAGGAAGGTGAGGGATGTGCTGGAGATGGCCCAGGTGAACTGAAGGTTGGGGTGGAAGGTGTTGGTGAAGTGGATGAACTGTTCGAGCTCCTCTGGGGAGCAAGAGGCGGCGCCGATACAGTCATCAATGTACCGGAGGAAGAGGTGGGGTTTGGGGCCTGTGTAGGTGCGGAAGAGGGACTGTTCCACGTAACCTACAAAGAGGCAGGCATAGCTGGGGCCCATGCGGGTGCCCATGGCCACCCCCTTAGTCTGTAGGAAGTGGGAGGAGTCAAAAGAGAAGTTGTTGAGTGTGAGGACGAGTTCAGCTAGGCGGATGAGAGTGTCGGTGGAGGGGGCCTGGTCGGGCCTGCGGGACAGGAAGAAGCGGAGGGCCTTGAGGCCATCTCCATGCGGAATGCAGGTGTACAGGGACTGGACGTCCATGGTGAATATGAGGTGTTGGGGGCCAGGGAATTGGAAGTCCTGGAGGAGGTGGAGGGCGTGGGTGGTGTCACGGACATAGGTGGGGAGTTCCTGGACCAAAGGGGAGAAAATGGAGTCCAGATAGGTGGAGATGAGTTCGGTGGGGCAGGAGCAGGCTGAGACGATGGGTCGACCAGGGCAGGCAGGTTTGTGGATTTTGGGAAGGAGATAGAAACGGGCCGTGCGGGGTTGGGGAACAATGAGGTTGGAGGCTGTGGGTGGGAGGTCCCCTGAGGTGATGAGGTCTTTATGCAGAGAGTTGTGAGAGCATGGAATGCGTTGCCAGCAGCAGTTGTGGAAGCAAGGTCATTGGGGTCATTTAAGAGACTGCTGGACATGTATATGGTCACAGAAATTTGAGGGTGCATACATGAGGATCAATGGTCGGCACAACATTGTGGGCTGAAGGGCCTGTTCTGTGCTGTACTGTTCTATGTTCTATGTTCTATGTTCTAACTAATGTCGGCCTTCTAACCAGATTTCATATTGATCCATGGAGTGTGAGTTCTCTGATTAGGGCTGTTAATGTGGTCCACCAAGGAGACTTGGCTGATATAAAACAATGAAAGTCAGGGATATTGGGGGCCTGAATCAATGAGAGATAGAGAGTTCTACTGTCAAAGGCTATGCATTGCAAATAAAGGGTGATTGGTGATGGGATACCAGCCTGTGAACAGTTAATTCAGAGTTTCGAGGAAAGTCTCTCAACAACGAGAGACAGTGACAAACTGAGGTCAGACTTTCAGGGCAGGCTGTTTCACTCCTCACTGTGATCAAGGTTAATCCATGAAAGGAAAATTTCAGTAACTGTCCCTCAGCACAAGAGAGAGTCAGCATCTCAGAAGCCTCAGTCTATATAAAACAAAATGTGTCACAACTTGTTTAATCACTCAGAACTGGCTCAGCACAAACAGATCAGAGTGGAGCACACAAAAAGGACCTTGAACCTGCCAATAAAGATCGTACCCTCTCTTTAACTTATCACAATCGTGTCATGGCAAAGCAGCGAGTATAAAGTTTGCAATTTTTAAAGGATAACTTGAAGAGTTATTTTTTTCTTCCAGCTTTTTGCCAATGGATACAATTGATCCCAAGAAAGGCATCCATACAATCATAGAGTTGTACAGTATAGATGATGCTCTTCAGCCCATCGAGTCTGTACTGACCTATCTATGCTAATCCCATTTTCTGGCACTTGGCCCAAATGGCATCCTGGGGCAGTCCACCACTGGCCCCCAAGTAATTCCTAATGTCCCTGTCCATGTCTGTATATATCAGGGAGTCACCAGATAATGTTCAGTAAGTTGAACGTAAGTAATACAAGTAGCAAAGGTGAGCCAGGAAACTACAGATAACATCCATTCCATATGAAAAGAAAGGAAAAGAATGCAGCAACTTTTACAAGCTTAGTGCCACAGGAAGTGCTTAGCTACCAATGAACTACTTTTGGAATACAATCACAAATGTTTCTCAAGTACACTAACCAATCGGTGAATAGAATAGACTCACTCATAGCAGGTGAAATAATCTGCATTGCTCTGAGTCCACACTTAAGTGAAATTAGGCTTAACTAATCATGTACAGTGTACACAGATCCAGTACAAGTCTCACACAATCAAACATAGAATAATTGAAACATCAGAACATAGAACAGTACAGCACTGGCTCTTGATGTTGCACCGAGCATATGCCAAATTAAGTTAATTCCTTGTGCCTGCCCATGGTCCATATTTCGCTATTCCTTGCTGAATCATGTGCTGATCTAAAAGGCCCATAAATGTTCCCATTGTACCACCACCACCCCTGGTAGCACATTCCAGCCACTGGCCACTCTCTGTGTAAAAAAGTTGCCCCTCACATCTCCTTTGAACTTTCCCCCTCTTACCTTAAATGCATGCCCACTATATATGCTAGTATTAGACATTTCAACTCTAGGAAAAATATTAAGACTGTCAACCTTATCTATGCTTCTCATAATTTCATAAACTTCTCTCAGGTCTTCCCTCAGCCTCCATTGCTCCAGAGAAAACAACCCCTAGTCTGTCCACCCTCTCCTTATAGCTCATACCCTCTAATCCAGGTAGCATCCTGGTAAACCTCTTCTGCACCCTCTCCAAAGGCTCCACATCCTTCCTGTGATGTGGCAACTATTAACCATAAAAGGTTGCAGAAAAAGATCAAAGAAATGTGAAGAAAATGTGTATTTCATCATCGACCATTTAGATAATAGACCTACATAAGTGAATGCATATAATGGACATATAAACAAAAATAAAGTAGGCACTGTGGAAGTCCCTCAGGACTGCCCTGCCATCAAATAAGATCATAACTGATCAAGTTTGTGATCTAAATTCCCATCTGCCTCTGGTAGCCTTTGATTTCCCTGTGTGGCAAGAATCTGTGTCTGGCTTGAAAATGTTTAATAATCCCATTTTTATAACTTTCTGAAGCAGAACCTATGAGAGAAAATATTCCTTCTCGTGTCTGGCCTCAATGTCTCTTAGTTCTGGACTCACCCACAACAGAAAGCATTCTTTCTCAGTCCACTGTTAAGACAATTCAAGGTCTTTATATCTTTGAATCAAGTTTCCCCTCAATTTTCTAAACTCTCCTGGAAAAAATCCCAGTCTGTCCAACCTTGCCTCATAGGGTAACCTCCCCATTTCAGATGCCCGTCTAGTAAACCTTCTCTGAACTACCTCTAATGTAGTTCACTAAATAATGAGAACATAATTATACACAGTACTTCAGATATAGCCTCACCAATACCCTATATAAGGTGAAACATAACATTAATTTTTATGCTAGTTTCTTCTTATTATAAAAAGGATAGCATTCCATTAACTTCCTTAATCACCTGCTGTACCAGCACATTAATTTTTAACAACTCACGAGAACACTCAGATCTCTTTGCACCTCAAATTCTGCCATTGGTCTTAATTTAAGTAACACACTGTTATTTTGTTCTTCTGCTGATGTGAATAACTTCACATGTTTCTCCCAATACTCCAGCTGCCAGAGTTTTACCAACTCTCTCCATCTATCTATATCCATCTACAATCTTGTCATACCCTCTTCACAATGCACTTCAGTACTTAACTTTGTGTCATCTACCTACCATTCCTTTGCTGCCCTCATCTAAGTCACTAATAAAAATTCTAAGAACCTGACAATCTGACCCCTCCAGGTCTCAACTTGTTTCATCTTGCTAATCAGAAAAAAAGTTTCATTTATGCAGTCTGTTTTTGCCAGTGTATCTTCTATCTATACTAAGATGCTATTCCATACGACTTGACCTTGCAATAACCTATTATTTGCAAATTGTCAAATGCCTTTGGGAAATCCAAAACAGAATGTCTGTGGACTGCACTTGTCCCACAGCACACAGAATACTCCATACAAGGCATACATTTAAAAAAAAAATTGTTCACTCACAAGATATGGACATCACTGGCTGGGCTAGAATTTAATGCACCTTGCTAATCGTCCTTAACAAGTGGCATGAGCTGCTTCCTTAAACTATTGCAGTTTATTCCATAAAGATGCTGATACACTGCTTCACCATGACACCAACCATGCAGAAACCCAGACACCGACAGTGAGGACACCCTTCCCAGAAAGTGTTACTGTGACACAGCCTGAGGAGATACTCTTCCCAGAATGCTTCGCCGTCACACCGACAGTGAAGACACCCTTCCCAGACTGCTTCACTGTGACAGTGACTGTGAGGACACTTCTCAGGGACTCCTACATGTATGCAGTATTCCCAACAAAGTGAGTGTAGCTTGGTGGCTCCTATTTTTAAAATGTGAGAAGTGGACTGTTTTGCTAAACACAGATTCATGGTTTTAAGATCTGCTCATCCTACTCTCCAGTTCATGGGAAGGGCTGAAAGTAGAACAAAAGTGGACCATGTTGATGGGTGATGCAAAGAGACAATGTTTTATTATAATCAAATAGCGCTTGTAATAAAAGCTCCAGGGCACAGCAAGAGTTGACATGTTCAACGCTGCTAAGTTCAATGGCAATTCAGATCCTATCAAGATTGTGCATAAGTATTGTTAGACCGGAATAATAGCTGTGCTTGATTGTGAAAAGGGCACAAAGCACCTCCATTGGGAACCTCATACACTGGGTAAGGAGTATTGTTAGACTGTTTTCTGTGAGGTCATTTTCAGGCATCTATTCAATACCACAGCAAGAGATGCCAGAGGGGTTTCTGTAAGCAACATTTCTACTATTGATAGAAAACAGTACATCACTTCCATTGTAGGACTCCTACTATCATCTTCTTCAAAGAACAGTATCACCCTTTAGGGGGGATTAATATTTTTAGGCATCAAGCTCTTAAAGAGGAACAAAATAACCAAGTTGGATAAATATCAAGGTTAAGATTATGAACAACTTGCTCACCATCACCAACAGTCAACAGCCAAGATATCTTAACCATACATCATGGCAGGAAGGTCTGTTGGAATATTACCAGGTATTGGTAGTGAGGGTTATGGAACCAAGGCAGGTAAATGGATTCAAGGTGTGGATCAGCCATGACTGAGGGCTGAAATGGACTTGAGGGCTTGAACGTCCTAGCCCTGTCCTTATAGATATGTCTCTAGGGTTTTCCCCGTTTGCCTCCATGCAGAATGGCAGATTAGAAACTCATTGGTTGCAGATGATGAACCCTACCACTTCCTATGTTGATGCCATTGTGATTTGGTGTTTTACTGAGATGACCTATACCTAACGGTATCTACACTTCTCCCTCAACAATACCATGGTAATATCATGGCTAATTTCAAGTCCTCATCTATAACCCAAAGACCCAAGGAGATCATTTATACTTAATGATCACTGCAACCCTGTGCATCAATGTCTTTCTTCATACAGCCGAATTCTGCTGCATTTTTGTCACTGAATTACTATAGTCCTTTTTCTATTCAGGCTTTTAACGTTGAATTATCAAATCAGATGCACACCAATCCTGTTGGACCACACAGCAGTCGATTATGCCAATTCATGTCACGTTAGGAAGGTTGTGAAGGCTTTGGAGAGCTACAGAAGATAATTAGTTGAATGGTGCCAGGAATGAGGAACTGAAATCTCATGGGTAGGCTGGAGAAGATGGTGCTATCGTTTTGTTTTATTCTTTCATGGGATGTAATCTTCGTTGGGCAGGCAGTCATTTATTGCTCATCCCTAATCAAATTTAAGAAGGTGGTTGTCAGTTTCCTTCTTAAACTTCTGCAGCCAATGTGCTTTCGCTATACTCACAGCACTGCGTGGTTGGATGTTCCAGGATTTTGACCCAGTGACAGTGAAGGAATGACAATAAGATTGAGAGGCAACCTTATTGAAGCAAGCAAGATTCTTAGGAGACTTGGCAGTGTAGATGAGAAAAAGGTTGTTTCCCTTCACAGAAGAATCAAAGACCAGACAGCATCATCTCAGAATAAGAGATTGCATATTTAAGACAGAGATGAGGAAAACGTTCTTCTCTCAGAAGATGGTGAAACCGTGGAATTTTTTTCTGCAGAGGGCTGTTGAGGCTGGCCATTAATTCCTTGCAAAGCTGAGACTGACAGATTTTTAATCAGTGAGGAATTAAGGTTGATGTGGAAAAGACAGGAAAGCGTAGCTCAGGAACTATCAGATCAGCCATGATCACAATGAATGGTATAGTAGATCTGATGGGCTGAATGGACTACTTTTGCTCCTATGCCTTATGGTCTTAAGTAAGGGTGGTAAGTGCTTTCAAGGGGAACTTGCAGATGATAATGCTCCCAAGGTATATGCTGATCTTCTCATCACAAGTTCGGAATGTGCTGTCAAAGCTGTGTTATAGAACCATTGACACATAGAGATGTACAACACAGAAACAAACCCTTCAGCCCAACTTGTCCATACCAACCAAATATCATAAATTAAGCCAGTCCCATTTGCCAGCATTTTGCCCAAACTCTCTAAGCTCTTTCTATTCACATACCCATCCAGATGCCTTTTAAATCTTGTAATTGTACCAGCCTCCACCACTTCCTCTGGCCGCTCATTCCATACACACACCATCCTCTGAGTGAAAAGGTTGCCCCTGAGGTCCCTCTAAAATCTTTTCCCTCTCACCTTAAACCTATGCCCTCTAGCTTTCGACTCCCCACCGCGGGGAAAAGAACCTTATCTAATCAACCTATCCAGGCCCTTCATGATTTTATAAACCTCTATAAGGTCACCCCTCAGCCTCTAACCCCTCAGGGAAATTAGCCCCACCCTATTCAGCTTCTCTCTATAGCTCAAACCCTCCATCTTGTGGATTATATATTCTGCTGCCACCGTGCATCGCTGGGCCTCTGCTGCAGGGAAAAGGAAGAGGAGATTTTCTTGTGATGTTCAAAGTAGATAAAGAGAAACTATTCACTGTCACTGAAGTGTATGTAGTGACTGTAATGAGGTCAGTCAGCTGGACCTCATAGAAGATGAGTTCCCTGATTGGGGCTATTAATCTGGTCCAAGCACAGAGGCCAGGCTGACATAAAAAAAGTTGGAATGTCAGGGATACTGACACTGTGGTGCCTGACTCTGTATGAAGCAGTAGTGCAATGAGGGATGGTCCATATGTCCGTAAAGAGGGACTTGGTGAGCAGATACCGGCCTCTGTAGAGTTACTTCAAGGGGGTAGAGTGATGAGTGGTTTAGCAAAAGAGTCAAAGCTGATAGGAGGAAATATTTATTTTATGTGACTAGTTTTTATGTATATGTAATACACTGCCTGACAGCATGCTGCTTTTGTAGGCATTGTATTTACAAGCCTAGCCCAGAACAACTTCTGGTCCATGGTAACCCCTCAGGACGTCGGGAGGTGATTCAGTGATAGTAATGCCAAGGGATGATTCTCTTTTGTTGGAGATGGTCATTGCCTGGCATTTGTGTGGTGCAAATGTTACTTACCACCTTTTAGCTTTTGAAAGTCCCACTTGAAAAATTAACCAGCAGTTAAGCTTTAGTCTTACACTAGATAAAGGTTAGTTTATTACATTTTGTTCTTATTTCTACATGATTCCAAATAATAGTCATTAGTTAAAATACAGCCATAAAGATTTAAAATTAGGTTTGGATAAAAGATACAACAAATGTTTTATTAGCTGACACCTATGGGATCAGGAGCATGCCGGTATTCCAGATAATGAAGAGGTAGACATAACCACAGTAAAGCCTTGCCATAGAAAGTTTTAAGATATCAAAATCCCTCAAAAATATCTATGCAAAAACATTAACACACCTCCTAAAATCAATGTAAAAACACACAGTAACAGAAATGTAATGCAGGGGATATACACATCACTATAATATTTTATTAACAGAATAGGAAAAACAACGTTTGCTGTATTTATAAAGAAAGAATAAAACTTTTTGTTATTGTTGCAAGCCTGTTCTTTACTAGAAGATTCTCTCTTCAAAGTGAAGCCTTTAAAAACCTGAACCTGAAGACAGTATTCTGCTGTGATGGCTTCTCCAGTGAAATAGTTGGACGTTGCCTGCGCTGGTGGTGTCAGAAGGTTTCAACAGGTTTACAGAGAGGTACGCAATAAAATCAAAACTAAGCAAAGCAAGTGAGGTTTTCTTGTTCCTCACTAACACCGCAGCTAAATTATTCTCCTTGCTATAGTAAGAATGTTGTGGAACTTGACAGGGTTTAGAAACGATAGTCAAAGACATTGCCAGGTTTGGAGGGTTTGAGCTCTAGGGAGAGGCTGAATAGGCTGGGGCTATTTTCCTTGGAGCATTGGAGGCTGAGGGGTGACCTTATAGTATTTTATAAAATCATGAGGAGTATGGACAGGGTGAGTAGCCAAGGTCTTTTCCCCAGGGAGGGGGAGTCCAAAATTAGAGGGTACAGATTTAAGGTGAGAGGGTAAAGGTTGTAAAGGGACAACTTTTTCACACCGAGGGTGGTGTGTGTATGGAATGACCTGCCAGAAAAAGCGATGGTACAATTACAACTTTTAAAATGCACCTGGATGGGTATATGAATAGGAAGTGTTTAAGGGGATATGGCAAATGGGACTAGATTAATTTGGGATATCCGGTCAGCATGGATAGGTTGGACCGAAGGGTCTGTTTCCGTGCTATATGACTCTGTGAGACAATGGCTGTATGACTTGATAGCACTTGCAGATTGCCTGGACTCTTTCAACTGAACGATGGTTCATTTCTGAAAGCCTTTCTCCCTGTGCCCTTTCGGCTGAGTTATCTCACTCTGACAGTGTCTGTCAGTGTATTTCTTGGGGAGTTCTAACAATATAGAGACTCACAGTCTGTCTTATAGAGATACAGACTTGAAGGTGGTTGCTATGTTAACTTTGATGAATCATTTTTCCTCAAACCAATGTGTTTTATGCTGGAATTTCCCGTGGTGCCTTTCCAGTCTTCTGTTTTCCCTGAAGCTTTGAATTATCACACCTTTTGAAGGAGCCATTGTGTTGTCCAAATGTTAATTCAATTCTGAATTTCTCCCTCTGTGTAAAGATGATAGATCAGTCTGCCTTTCTGGGTGACAGTAAATTGACAATGGTGGTCATGTGACTTCTAGGGAACAATTTGCAAGACGCTGTGTCCAGTTTAAAAAGCCAGGTTGGCAAGGGCACTCTTACATTGCACTAGTAGTGTCCCTGCTCCTTGATTGGGAGGCCTGAGTTCAAGTCTCACCTGCTCCAGAGGTGTGTAATAACGTCACTGAACAGGTGGTTTATAAATATGTAAGATGTATTTGGCCCTCTGTAGAAAATGCACTGGATTATAATTACACAGTTTTGACATACTTTAAGGACAAAACATTGCAAGGAAAGTTCAATTTCCTGAATTCAATGTTTTGCTATTCAGAAGTGCTTGATGAACTGAATAGCCTCTTTCTGTACTGAATTCTATGATTTTATGAATCAATTCAAGAACAGAATTGGAGAGCATGAAATTTGCTTTAGATTTCTGTGGATGTTCGCTTAGGCCACACCTGATGTACTCTGGCTTCCATGCCAAATGTAAGAAAAGGATAGGGACACCAGAGAAAGTGAGATAAAAACTTACCAGAATGGAGATAGAAGTGAGAGATTATAACTATTAGGCTCCTTTCTCCAGAAGAGGCAAGACTGAAGGGTGACAAATACGGTAGAGATGTTTAAGCTTTTAAAAAATGTCAATAGGGAAGACATAGAGAAAGAGAAGTTCCATTTGCATGTGGTATAGGAACTAGGGACCAGAAATATTATATTGTCACTAGTAAACTAATTGGATATTCCAAGAATAAATATATCTAACATGATAGCTTGGATGTGTAACTTGCAATTGTAATAGTAATTGAGGAAACTAGTGCCAATCCATTTATAAGGGATCTACATGGGGGAGAAGATTATCAGGTTATGTTGATAGAGTTAAATGAAGAGGAGTGGAAAGGGCTTGCATGAGCCCTAAACACTGACATGGGCCTTTTGGGATGAATGATTTATTTCTGTTCTGTAAATATTTTCTAATACTTTGTAATATTTGAACAGACTAATATACTCTGTGTAATGCCTGTTTATGCATCTTTTATGGGCAGACAATAGCAAAGAAATTGCACAGGGACTGCAAGATATGGAATTTGGATCCGTCACTCTCTACTGCTTTGAACTCCCTGGTCATGTGACTGATTTCAATCCATGCTTCCAGGTTATGTATTTATACAACACATAAATAGAATAGAATAATCCCAGGAAATCTTTAATAATTTTGCAATGGGTTGACTTTACAATGTGGCTGATAATGTAAATCTTGAGTTTTGCATCTAGAGAGAATGAATCAAACACAAAAGGATGTTATATCCTAATGTACGCATTTGAAAAAATCAAATATAATTCATGTGAATTCTTATCAAGCTGGCATGTTACTCTGTGTATTTTATTAAATGGGGGCATTTAGCTTGGATGGCTGGTTTACAATGCAGGATGGTGCCAACAGAAGTGGTCCAATTCCCATTTGGGCTGTAGTTATTATGAAGGATTCTCTTTCTCAACCTTTCCCTTCACCTCAGGCATGGTAACCATCATGTAAAACCACCACTGGTTGTCTGTCTCTGTGAGAGAACACCCCTAAGATCAGGCAAGATGTTGACAATCTTACCTTTACTTTTAATACATTTTAATTATTCATGTTTTATTCAGCTAAGCTGATGTTAGCTTCCTAAACCAGTTCCATAATAAATGATAAAATAACTAGCGTTTTGGAATAAGCACATTGATGTGTAAAAATTCCCAATGTATTTCACAGGAGGATTATCAGACAAACATTTACGTTGACTCAAAGTTGATGACATTAGAATAGGTGTCCGTGGATAATTTCAGAACTTCAAACCCATTTGTGAGTTGGAGAAAGGGGCTGGGATACACAATTACGGTTATGTGACTGCATAACTTTGAATGCCATTATCGTGACAGTCAAATACACACAGTGGACATAATGGAATTGAAAACTGGAGGACCAATTTGTACTAATTGTCTTAGTTGTTGTGTGATTCCACAATCAGCAACTCTGTCCATTGTAATTAGTTGTACAACAAGTGCTCCATTCCAGTGTGACTCCACCATGACATGACCAGCACAATCTGCTAGGAACATGTTATTTACGATTACTCTTGTAGTCACCCACTATAATCACAGACAAATTGTTGTCATTAACGTAGAGAGTAAATGGACAATTTTTAACCAGTGTGTTAAAACCGGGGTTAAATTGTTAAAAATAGGAATTCTGACCGAATTTGCCTCTCGAGCTTCAGTGAAGCAGGTGTGGTTATACCCAAGCAACCTGCCCTGGAAAGGGGTATTGGTAATTATAACGTTTAAATGAGGATCATATCTGTGCTTGTTCAGCAATTCAACACCTCCAACAGAGATTACGCAGACTGGGCAGCATCTCAGGAAATATTGTTTATAAGGTAATGGTTTTCAAACGGTTAACGTTAGACGCCGTACTAAGCCTCACCCAGCCTGATGATGACAACGTACAGGCTTGGGTGTGGATAAATCCTGTGGAAAGGGACCACTAGTCTGTCTTCCCAGCATTTTTCCCCTCTGCGCAAAACACCCATACTTTATTTTTATGTCTGTCTTTATGTTTGTGGAGAGAGGGAGTTTATAAATGGGCTAGTGTTTTAAATAGTTTTTATATGTCAGTGGCCCAGGCTTGTTTATCTGTAGTCAGAGTTGTCATATTTGTATTTGTAACAAACAGAAAACCTTACAAAGTGCAGATAACTGGTCCTTGCTTTCTATCAACCTAGATCTAGAAAACAGGTGACTTAAGGAATTCTGTGCAAAAATCTCTGACTTATGTGACAACTGCAGGAACAGAGTGATTTCTTTTCCAGCACAATACCCCAATGAGACATTCATTGCTGCAGTGAGTTCAAATCCCACCGTACAATGGAGGTGTGCCATAACAGGGCTTAAAGATGGTTAAGGTTGTGGTATAATGGTAATGTCACAAGACTAGCAAATTTAAAACATGGGCTAATGATTTCAAGATTGAGTTCAAATCCCTCCATGGCAGGTGGTGAAATGCACTGAATGAATAAATAGAGGAGGCACGGCATACTGGTAACATTACAGGGCTAGTATTCCAGAGACCCAGGCTAATGCTTTGGAGATATGAATATGAAGATCACCATGGCATGGGGGAAGGTAATTTGAATAAGGTAGTCATCCAGGGATCAGGCCAGTGCTTCAGAATATGCGCTCAAATCCAACCATCTTAGTTGGTTGGGATTTAAAGTGCTATGTTTCTGTAGTGTATATCAGAACTGTCCCCACATACAGGAAAGGCCTCCTGTTTAGAACTGTGTTAACAAAAAGCATTGTTGAAGTTTGAGAATTATCACGTGTGTAAAGGACATTTCATGAACAGAATCCATTTCTGACTCAGTACAGCTAGCTGGCTCAGTCAACAGAGCATGCAGCTCCTAGTTTTGGGTTTGTGCGTTCAAGTCCTGCATTGGGCAAGTAGATTCAACAAAGCTCTTTGTTCATATAATAATCAGAATCCCAACGTGTCAGACAAGAGCCTGGAGTTCAATTCCCTGCTAGGGAGAGATGGATCGCTACGTGATTGGCTGAGGACAGAAAAGGGTTTGTTTTTACAGGTCTTCAGACACAATGGAGATGCCTCAAAGTTCCAAGTTCCAATCCCACATGCCACAGAGGAGTGTCATGACAGGTTGCCGAAATATAGTTTAAGGTCTTGCAGCATAGAGGTTTTGTTTCCAGACGAAGATCTGGGTGTTCAATTCCCTCCTGCCCTCAAGCTTATTATACAGGTTGATTAAAATAACTAACACACCTCATCAACTTGAAAGATTAGCTGGCACCATTTGACACTCTAGTATATACCACAGATAACTTTGCTCCATCTGTAGCTCCATGAGGAGTAAAATGTTTAATATACCTTTAAAAATCAATGCACAATAACTATGTAAAAGGCTGTATTACAATGACATCAGATCATAGGGAACTGACACCAAGCTCTGTAGGATTCCACAAAATGTCCTCTCTGATCATAGTTATGTTCAATGAAGCCTGTTCATGGCCACTCCCCTGATCTTACTAGACCACACCACTCAAGAGTAAAAAGGGCAACGATGGCTGGAATTTTTAGTAACACCCGCATCACAGGAAAAATGTTTAATAAAACACAGGTTTTGCAGGGTTCTGAAAATTCGGCACTCAAATGGATGTGAAACTAGATTTTGCTTGGTGAAGATGGTTCAAGTTCAGGAGTCCTGTTATGAATAGAAACAGCCCCTCTGGGAAACTGTTTGGCGGGAATGTTTGGCATGGGAGACCCAGTCAGAGATCGTGGAGGAGTTTGCACAGAAAATGCTCGGCTGGATTGCTTCACCTGGAATTTCAGAACACGTCGACTGTGACAGGAGCACATTGTGGAGGGAGCTGCAGCTAGAAAACAGGGGGAGGTGGGAAATGGAGCTGCAGAGGGGAATGAATGGCAGAGAGAAAGGAACAAGGGAAGGATAGAGCCTGCAGCAGAAACAGCCTCAGAGATAATGGGAACTGCAGATGCTGGAGAATTCCAAGATAATAAAATGTGAGGCTGGATGAACACAGCAGGCCAAGCAGCATCTCAGGAGCACAAAAGCTGACGTTTCGGGCCTAGACCCTTCATCAGAGAGGGGGATGGGGTGAGGGTTCTGGAATAAATAGGGAGAGAGGGGGAGGCGGACCGAAGATGGAGAGAAAAGAAGATAGGTGGAGAGGAGAGTATAGGTGGGGAGGTAGGGAGGGGATAGGTCAGTCCAGGGAAGACGGACAGGTCAAGGAGGTGGGATGAGGTTAGTAGGTAGATGGGGGTGCGGCTTGGGGTGGGAGGAAGGGATGGGTGAGAGGAAGAACAGGTTAGGGAGGCAGAGACAGGTTGGACTGGTTTTGTGATGCAGTGGGTGGAGGGGAAGAGCTGGGCTGGTTGTGTGGTGCAGTGGGGGGAGGGGACGAACTGGGCTGGTTTAGGGATGCAGTTGGGGAAGGGGAGATTTTGAAACTGGTGAAGTCCACATTGATACCATTAGGCTGCAGGGTTCCCAGGCGGAATATGAGTTGCTGTTCCTGCAACCTTTGGATGGCATCATTGTGGCATTGCAGGAGGCCCATGATGGACATGTCATCTAAAGAATGGGAGGGGGAGTGGAAATGGTTTGCGACTGGGAGGTGCAGTTGTTTGTTGCGAACTGAGCGGAGGTGTTCTGCAAAGCGGTCTCCAAGCCTCCGCTTGGTTTCCCCAATGTAGAGGAAGCCACACCGGGTACAGTGGATGCAGTATACCACATTGGCAGATGTGCAGGTGAACCAGTTTCAAAATCTCCCCTTCCCCAACTGCATCCCTAAACCAGCCCAGTTCGTCCCCTCCCCCCACTGCACCACACAACCAGCCCAGCTCTTCCCCTCCACCCACTGCATCCCAAAACCAGTCCAACCTGTCTCTGCCTCCCTAACCTGTTCTTCCTCTCACCCATCCCTTCCTCCCACCCCAAGCCGCACCCCCATCTACCTACTAACCTCATCCCACCTCCTTGACCTGTCCGTCTTCCCTGGACTGACCTATCCCCTCCCTACCTCCCCACCTATACTCTCTCCACCTACCTTCTTTTCTCTCCATCTTCGGTCCGCCTCCCCCTCTCTCCCTATTTATTCCAGAACCCTCACCCCATCCCCCTCTCTGATGAAGGGTCTAGGCCCGAAACGTCAGCTTTTGTGCTCCTGAGATGCTGCTTGGCCTGCTGTGTTCATATAGCCTCACATTTTATTAGCAGAAACAGCCCACTGTTCAGGTTGTACTGACAGAGGCTCAACTGCACCGACTCCTGAGATGCTGTGCAGGTTGAGATTATTATATCCATTTGAGTCAGGCTTCCTTCTCCGTGCTGGATCTATTCATCACTAGAGGCTGCAAAACTCATCACCAACATCAATTTCTTTGTATTTGGTTCCTTTCAGGTACTACTGGAGCTCAGAAGGCCTTGCAGTTGGCTGTGTCTAAATGCGTAAGGCGAGAACCACTAATTGTATACTAGAACTACAAGGTAAGTATTAATCCACTGTGTTGACGATTGCAAGAATGAGTGGACTCTGGGTTTCATGTGTGTGGCCATGTGTTTCTCTATGAATCAGACAGTGTCTCAGACTGTAGACATCCAGGGGAGTAACCACAATTATCAAATTCCTCTTCTGGGTAGAGATGCACTCTTCATTAATCCTTTTGATCCTAATTTGACAAATGTCTAAAAAATATTCCTGGCCTTTTTAAGCTTCTAGTCATGCACACTGGCCACTGTTGAATCATAAAATCCTAGAAATGATTCAGCAAATTTCCAGACCATCATCAGTCTGTTTGCCATTCAGCCTGGAAATGCTGCTGATAGATCCACTGCCCATTTCTTGATGTCAAGATGAATTTTGGCTATCTCCTTTCTCAATATGATGATGAAAAGAGGCCAACATGTATTGTATAAGATAATGGTTCTGAAAGAGTTAACTTTGAATTTGCATTCAGCTGCATCCAAACTGATGTCACACAGTATTTGGACAGAAACAGAGAATTCTATAACAGCCTTCATTGAAAGCAGATGTATTCTGTACAACTCCTAAGAGTCCTCAGTAATTAGGCCTGACTAAAAATGTGAACTGTACATGATTCAGTAACCATCTGCCACTTCAGTTTAGACTCACCAGTGGCCCATCCTCTACCACTGATCAATAGCTAGGCCCTAGACCCAGTAGAGACAAAGGAGGATAGGTGGCAGCGATATACCACAAACCACTATTACCCTTAGCCATATTCTGGCAGAGGTGGTAGATATACAAGGTGCTAGCAGTGGTGATCCAGGCAAACAGCACCGCAAGTTCTAATCTCACAGGCTGCAGAAGCTAAATAACAAAGCCAGCTAAAAAGTTGAAGTTACTCTGGGAATGAACAACTTTAACTGTTTTTCTATTTCCAGTAAATGAAAAGAAAGCAAAAACACGAATCACATGAGATAATACCAACTCCTAATCCTACATATACAGGGCTCCAGTATCTTGGTTGAACACAGTTAAAGGATTAAGTTTGCTGGCCATATGGCTGTCAAATTCAAATTGTCTTATACTTGGCAAAAGCTTAGAGACTCACTGGTGAGGCAGATTAGAGTACTGAGTGGCCAGGTTTCAAATTCTCTTTTTGTTTCAAAACAATACAGTTCTTTGATGGCCCCAGAAGAAAAACATTACAATTTAATAAATTCTATTTGCCTTGTGCAATGATTAGTAGTTTGAAGAGGTACACCAGGTATTTCAATAACACTGCAATCAAATCCATGCTGAGCCACATTTTTATTCAATACATCAGTTGATGATTGAATATGAACTATTTAGGGCCAATATTAATTGTGAAAATGGAGAATCCATAACAAGGAGTGGATGTATTGTCTGAATTGGACTACACTGTATTTTGCAACGCAACTATTTGCTGTAAGCTAATGAGTAGCTTGAATTGACTGTTGGGTTACAGTAGGATGGTTAGTAACACATAACAATGACAATTTGTATCTATACTGTACCTTCAATGACCATCCAAAACACATCATAGGAACATTGTCCTGTGAGTCTGAAAAAATAGGCAATCTGACCAGCTGAGAATTCATGAAATCAGATGATTTTAACTCTGAGGGCATTCAGTTTGAAGGATGGGGCTTGCTTTAGGCAACTTGATTTTTAAGCATTGTTGAAGGTCATGGAGCACCAAGCGTAAATATTTATTGCTGTAACTTACTCACATGCCAGTTCCATGTTAGTTCCATTTCTTGTGCTGATATCTGTTTGGAAATCATACTGAAACTTACGGATGCCTCGCTGGGTCTGCATGTAATATTGAGGTCAAACGTCACCTCTCTTGAGTTGGAAGATCTCAGCTAGACAGTTAATAGAATCCCTGGCTGACTGAGAGGAGTGAAAACACTTCTGGCCATTGCCCAGTGCATATGCGGACGTCAAGTCTCTCCAGAGTTGGCTGAGGTCAGTTGAATAACAACAATGTAACACAGTTGAATAAATTTCTCACAATAATTAACCAAGTCTGAAGATTAAAATAATCACTTATACAAAGTAATAGAGGATAACTCTATTTATAACTGGGGCGGCACGGTGGCTCAGTGGTTAGCACTGCAGCCTCACAGCGCCAGGGACCCAGGTTCAATTCTAGCCTCGGGCGACTGTCTGTGTGGATTTGCACATTCTCCCCGTACCTGCATGGGTTTCCTCCCACAGTCCAAAGATGCTTGCAGGCTAGGTGGATTGGCCATATTACATTGCCCATAGTGTTCAGGGGTGAGTGGTTTATAGGGGGATAGGTCTGGGCGGGATTCTTCAAGGGGCGGTGTGGACTTGTTGGGCCGAAGGGCCTGTTTCCACACTGTAGGGAATCTAATCTAACCTAATACCATCATCCAAGGGCTAGCATGCACGTCCAGCAGGTCATAAGAGAACAAAATAGTCAACAAGGCAAATGGCATGCTTGCCTTCATTTGCTGGGACATTGAGTTTAAAAATTGGCAGGTAATGTTGCAGCGTTACAAGATCTCAGGCTGCATTTGGAATATTGTGTTCAATTCTGGTTGTAACACTAGGACATGGTGGCTTTGGAGAGGGTGCAGAAAAGATTTACCAGGATTTTGCCTGGTTATGGAGGGCATTAGCAATGAAGAGGGGATGGAGAAAATTGAGTTGTTCTCACTGGAATGACAGAGGTTGAGGGGGCACTGGATAGAGGTCTACAAGACTATGAAGGGCATGGGCAGACTTGACAGTCAGAAGCTTTTTCCCAGAGTGGAAGAGCCAGTTACCAGGGGTCTTGGGCAAGGTTTAAAGGTGATGTACAAGGAAATCATTTTACACAGAGGGTGGTGGGTGCCTGGAACCCGCTGCTGGGGGAGGTAGTGGAAGCAGATATAATCGTGACTTTTAAAGGGCGTCTTGACAAATACATGATTAGGATGGGAATAGAAGGATATGGTCCTCAGAAGGGTAGGGGGTTTTAGTTGTGATGGGCAGCATGCTGGTGCAGGCTTGGAGGGCCGAAGGGCCTGTTCCTGTGCTGTAATTTGCTTTGTTCTAAATGGAATGTTGGGATTTATTGCTAAAGGAATGGAATATAAATGTAAGGAAGTGTGGCTGCATCTATACGTTAGTGAGATTGGAACTCAAATATTGTGTGCACGTTTGGTCCCCATAATTGAGGAGGGATGTGGTTTTCTTAGAGTTTGGAGGAGGTTCACTATATTAGTTCCAGAATTGAGGTTTTTGTCTTATGCAGAGAGATTGAACAGTTTAGGCAGATGCTCTCAGGAGTTTAGAAAAAGGAGAGATCTACTTGAGAAATAAGCTAAGGGGATGATGAAGTAGATATACTTTGAGAGGATAATTTCTCATTAAGTGCAATCTCGCATCCACAGTTCTTTCAGTTTTATTTAGAATGAGAGGTCACAGTTTTAGGATAAAAGATAACAGGCTTCAAACAGAGTTGATGGGAAATTACTTCTCCCAAAATGTCATGAATCTATGGAATTTACTACCACAGAGTAAGTGGAATACAGGACATTGAGTCATTTTAAGGAGGAGCTAACAGGTTTTCAATCAATAATGGCATGAAGAGTTATTGGACAGCAGACAGGAAAGCACAGATAACAAAGTGTGGAGCTGGATGAACACAGCAGGCCAAGCAGCATCTCAGGAGCACAAAAGCTGACGTTTTGGGCCCAGACCCTTCATCAGAGAGGAAAGCACAGTTGAGGCTCAGATAAGATCAACCATGATTGTATTGAATGGTTGAGCAGGCTCGACTCCTGTTCCTAGCTCTCGTGATCTCAGGAACCACTCCTGGCATGAAAGTTTAAAAGAAGGATACGTGCCAGAACATTCCATTGGGATCTGTGTTGGAGGGTGTCAACATGGTTCAGTTGCACACACTTTCCCTTTGAAGCCCCGTTACAAATCAGTTTCCCATATCCATGTTTTCAATTGAGAGCACAGCAGAGACAGAATATTACAAAGCTGCAATTGAAGAAAATCAATAGTGCACATAAAACCGCACTTGACTAAATGACAAGAACCAGAGTTCTCAAATAGGCAGGAGTGAAAGCACAAACATATCAGCAAACTGCAGGGAGTTCATTGAAAAAGAATATGCTGCAATAATCCTGGAGAATCACCAGCCAGGAATCTGTGAATACGCAGATGATCAAAAATTGTGCTCACCTCTATCTTTGCTGAAAGGACTTGTGCAAACGTTGGTTGCTAAAAAATACATGAACAGCCTCAATTAGTTTGAAAGGAATTTCTTTCAAGATGTAATGTATGTATTTATTTTGTTGCAAAACATTTTAAAAGGATATTTTTTATTTAAATTTGGAAATCCCTGATTGTCCAGAGGGCAGTTAAGAGTCAATCACATTGCTGCGGGACTGTAGGCCAGTCGAGATAAGTATGGCAGATTTCTTTGCCTAAGGGACATTGGTGAACCAGGTGGGCTTTTATGAGAATCAACGTGCTTGCCATTAGACTAGCCTTTTAATTCCAGATTTTTTTTTAAAGCCAAGTTCAGTTCAACTTTTACCAGGAGTTCTGGATATCTAATCCAATGGTATTACCACCTCTTCACCAACTCTCCTAACTGGATCAAGCAAGGTAAATAGAGCTTTTCCTATTGTACCAATCAAATCTTTGTTAGAAGGATATACATTCAAAACAAATCACACAGTCACTATTTTGCATTCAAACTGTGTGATTCCTTCATTTGAAGAACTGTGAGCAGTTCCAGGGACCAGCTGTTACAGACGTTAGATATATTGGTCATTGAGAGAGAACAGCTTCAATGGTGCCTGGTCTCCCAGGGCCAGGCATGGAGATCTCTTGGTGGCATGTGACGGTCTCCCTCTCTGGTGAGGCATCTCCCAGCCCAGCATGGCAGTGTCTTGGCCCAGCATGGCTTTCTGTCGGCTCAGCACGGCGGTCTCTCCATGGTATATGGTGGTCCCTCGGCCTGGTGTAGTGATCTCTTGGCCTGGTGTGGCCTCAGCATGGATGTCTGGTATTAAGGAGATTCCAGAGTAGTCTCCCGGCCTTGAGAGCCTCAAGGTAAAACCTGACATGATCTGGAGTCAAGGCTAGGTGAGGACTGGAAATTAGGTGCCAGTTTGGACTGAGTTAGATGCACTGTTGTTCTGAACTTCTTATTTCTCTGTTTTCTTATTTATTCTTATGAACTGTAGCGCTGGACCTTTTACAATTTCTTTATCTTTATACTTTTTATTTTGTAAGAACTTGTACCGAAGAACCTGTACCTGGTTACCATGTACCACAGATGACGCTGTAGGTAGCCATTTGTAAATTTTTCACTGTCCTTCTGTGAGTACATGTGACAATAAAGCTATTTCAGTTGTAATTACAACGAGAGATTAAGAAAATCAGCAAAATAAAAAGAAAACACAGGAAATATGCATCAGGCAGCATCTGTAGAGAGAGAAATCAATACCTATTCTAGGCCTTTATATCTCTCCTTATACTACTGAGAATTTCCAGCATTTTCTCTCTTTTTTTCAGATTTTACTTTTAGCTTTTAGGTCTCAGATTTAGGTTTCCAGTCTCATTACCTGGACATCAATAGAATAAAGAATTCTGAATGCTGGAAATCTGAAACAAAAACAGAAATTGCTGGAGTAACTCAATCGGTCTGGCAGTATCTGTGAAGAGACAGAGTCTCTCCATAGATGCTACCAGACATGTTGAGTTTCTTCACCAAGGGCTGTGTTGGTTTCATGAACTGGATAGCCTGATATTAGCAGCCATCCTCCCACTGTATCTTCAGTATGGCTGGAATGTAACCCATTTGGCATAGATGAAAAGCCACTGGTTTAGTGCACTGAGCTTTGGGACTTTGGTATCTGTTAAAAGGTTTAACTCCTTTTTATATCATTTTAGGCTCATACTGACATCTTGTCCACATCACTCTATGGCAATTGTTAGAAAATGTTCACAATCTATTGCAGCCTGGAACATTAACCAAAATACAGCACAGTAAGTCCAACCCCTTCACCCTTGCTCTCAGTTTCATTTCCCAGAAATATTCATTTGTCAGAAATGCACTCAAGTGGAATCAGTCATATATTAGCCAGATCAGAGCATTCTGAATAAATAAATCTTATTTGGCTCTTCAATAGAGGCACTCGGAAACCAAATATGCTGAAGCTCAATATGATGTTTTTAATGCCCCACAGGTATGTCACTTTTGATTTATTTTACAAATAGAACAATTTATTTACTTTCATCATGATATTCCTTTCCCTCTCCAGGGTGCCTGTTTGAGAAGCACCAAACTTACTGGATTTCAACAGCTGAGATTGCACCCTACCCCAGGTGCCATCATTTATGTGCTTAGACACAAATACCAGAGGGATGGGGTTAGGAGGTGGAGGCGTGAAGCTTTCGATGGGCAATTCAGAAGTCTAGTGTTTCCTGAAATCTGTGAAGTCTTATTTTCCAGTCTCTGAGAACTCTGATCTCGAGAGGAGTCCAAGCTTGATCCTGGGGGATTCCAAGGGGCTGAGAGGGGTTGGTATTGGGAATAGAGGACCAGGTCATGTACTTCTGTCTGCCACCTTATGTTTTAAATCCGGGGGATGAGGGCATTGCTGACTGGCCCAGCAATTATTGCCAATCACTAATTTCCCAGAACACTGTTAGGAGACAACCATAACACAGTGTTGACCTGGATGAACACAGCAGGTCAGGCAGCATTAGAGGAGCAAGAAAGCTGATGTTTCGGGTCGGGACCCTTCTAGGGTCAACCATATTGCTGTGGGTCTCGAATCACAAGTAGACCAGACCAGATAAAGATGACGATTCCCTTCTCTAAAGGGCATCTGTGAACCAGGTGGGATTTTCCAACAACTGATTTGTGGCTGTCAGTAGATTCCTAATTCTAGATATTTAGTGAATTCAAACTCTACCATCTGCCATGGGAGGATTCGAACCAGGGTCGCTGGATTAACAGAGATAACAAGGTGTGGAGCTGGATGAGCACAGCAGACCAAGCAGCATCTTAGGAGCAGGAAAGCTGACATTTCAGACCTAGACCCTTCATCAGAAAAAGTGCACTGATGAAGGGTCTAGGCCCGAAACGTCAACTTTCCTGCTCCTAAGATGCTGCTTGGCCTGCTGTGTTCATCCAGCTCCACGCCTTGTTATCTCAGATTCTCCGGCATCTGCAGTTCCTATTATCTCTGGATTAACAGTCCAGCGATAATACACCTAGGTTTTTACCTTCCTAGCCCAGAAGCAGTGCTGGGAATTGTATTCTTGCATAGCTTGTCCTCACCTCATTTTAGCTGCTGAATGTCCTGGGGGTTTGAAGAATTTGTCACAATAGTTCAACACCACAAAAGAGGGTAAATTAAAATCTTGAAGTTTTTAATTGTTTTCTAACATAATCTTCACAGACCAGTCTCAGATTCTTAAATTTCAGCTTCACTCTTCTGTGTCTATGGATGACCTGGAGTAGAATTACTAAGAGGTACACATCATGCTGCCATTTATTCTGCTCTTTAGCCTTTGGATCCCTGCATCTCATTCAGCAGAAGACCTGAACCTTGGGTGACCCCGGTGGCACGGCTGGCCCACAGCACCAAGGACCCAGTTAAATTCCAGCCTCGGGTGACTGTCTGTGTGGACTTTTCGCATTCTCCCGGTGTCTGTATGGGTTTCCTCCGGGTGCACTGGTTTCTTTCCACAGCCCAAAGATGAGCAGGTTGTGCTGTATTGCGCATCGTGTCCAGGGATGTGTAGGCTAATTGGATTGGCCATGGGAAATGTGGGGTTAAGGATTACTGTAGGGGGATGGGTGTAGGTAGGATGCTCTTCAGAGGGTCAGTGCAGGCTCAGCAGGCTGAATGGTCGCTGTCTGCACAGTAGGGATTCTATGACTCCATCCTTTTCTCCCTTGAAATGCTGAAAGTTGAACTTTGAATGAACGTGATTAGGAAAAAGTGAGTCTTTGGGCTGGGTGCTTTTCCCTTCACTATTGGAAATAATTTCCAATAGAAACCAGTCAGCTCTAAATGTTGTATTTAGGGAAGGTGATAGTACAGCAGTAATGTCACTGGACTAGTAGTCTAGTAACCCCAGGCCAATGTTCTGGGCATGTGTGTTCAAAGCCCACTGTAGACAGGTAGTAAGCCTAATATAAGTCTGGGAAAAAGAGCTGGCCTAATGGTGACCGTGTAACCTCAGTTACTTGCCATTAAAAGCCCTTCTGGCTCACTGAAGCCCCTTACAGAAGGAAATCTGCCATCCTTATCCCTGGGCTAGTCAACATATGACTTCAGAAACACAGCAATGTGGTCCACTCTTAGCTGCCCTCTAGTTATTAAATGCTGACCTAGCCAGAGATAGCAAGAACTCACAGCGTTGTTCACACCCAATGAATAAAATTAAATATGGAGCTAAATGCTAAGGTGTGGCATTCTGTGTGGTTGATGGTGCTTTGATAGGAAGGGAAAGCCAGGTGATGTTGCTATTATGGCTGGAGCTGTGAGCAGTGCTGGAAATGCAACTACCTACCACCAGTATCGCCCACATTGACATTGTAGTATATTGAAAATTTCATTGTACATTTTGCCTACTTATGGTTGTAATATATGTCTGTGTCAGCAAAAAGAGCCTGCTAGGAAGAAAGGATGATCGAGGGCCCATATCCAATACCACGTGTGGTTCTCATTCTACATGTTTCTGGCTCAGAAAACTTATCTCCCCTCACAGGCTTGTCAACTCTGGCTGGACACCTTCCTGCAGAGTTCATCATATCACTTCCTCAATCAAGTCATCCCATCACCCACCATTGGGTTACCTGTTAAATTGATCTTCCACCTTTCCCCACCAATTGCAATAAATAGGCAGCCATCTTTTACAACCACTGAGGAGCGCAGATGGGGCTGACATAACTGCACAGAGGCCGGTATCCCATCACCAAGTCACCCTTTATTTACAAGCACACAGCATATGGGCTGAAGACCAGCCAGCAGAGAGTTAAGAGATTCTCTGTATCTCTCGGGAATTCTTTTTGTTTTGCACAGTACTCTGGCAGTGGACACCCATTTCAGGGTCAGTCCCTGAGCTGAAGAGGCTCTAAATCCCCTGTTTATATGTTTTTTTCTTCTTCTCACCCCCTACAATACTGCTGCACAGAATGACATTATGTTGCATTTGGCAGACTGGAAGGAAACTAGCCATAGGGATTTGTGAACACCAACTAGCCATCAAGAGACATGGCCAACTATCACTCATTTCAATACACATGGAGAAAAAGGGAGAACAGTTTGACTGGGACAACATAACCAATTATGGACAAGTCAAGCAAAGACATACATGAGATTTCCTGGAGGCCTGGTACTCAAATTGACACTCCATGATAAACATGTAGAACTGGACCCCATATAACATTCACTCAAACAGATCTGGAAGTGATGTCAACCATCCCAGCAATCTGAGACACATAAACGGCAAACAGGACAGAACATTTAACTGGAGGCACACTGGTGATGTTACCTAGCATAGTGACGAAACATTTACATCCAAACTTACCAGCTCAGCGATCACATCAACAACTGCACTAGTGTTTATTTCTTCCTCATATTACCTGTGTTTGTGCTTGTGTATAGTGATTCAGTAAAAAACATCATTGTGGAAGAACTTTATTCAATATTTCCACCACCAGGAAAAAACACCCACATGGTCAGTGAGCTATTAACTAGCAAGGCCTGATAAGGATAATGCTAATCTCCTGTTTATAGCTGTCAGCCAGGGCTCCCTAATTGGCTCAGGTTAAGAACCCCAATCAAGGATCTCATAGTCAATGCTATCCCCCTGGCCCTGGTTCCAATCGCTACAGGGGTCTCGATGTAATGTCGTGTAATATTGTAGCACTGCACTGGAGTATCAGCTTAACTGCATGGGGTGAGATCAAACCTATAATCCTGTGACTCAGAAGAGTGCAAGCTCTCAATGGAACTCTGTCACACAACTGATTAGAAGATAAGCATATTCTTCATTATCTGATTGAATGGCCTTTTGGTCAATTAGTAGTCTTTTACATCAATTCTCTATAAGTAATGAGCAAAATTCCTTCAAGAATTCTTTTCAAAGCAACATACAGATCTTTTCATATTTTCTGAGATTTTTTTTGTTTTGCCCCTGGAACCATGCCAGATTTTAGTCCTTAATTCCAGGAAACTCCAGGGTAATTTCGGAGGATTGGCAACACTAGTTTAATTTAAACAGCACAGGCACTATTGATCATTTCCAATCACAATATTAACAGGGATTTGAGTAATTCCGTGTCCCCAGATGTATGAGCAGCAGTCTGCTTTCCAAATCTCCATTTTCACAATAATGGCAATAATAATAATTATCCTCATTAACCAGCTTCTCCATCTGAGTGATAACTGCTTGCTCTGCTAATTAGGCATTGAGCTTTTACCCATGGATGGGCTGAATTGGAGTGGTAATTATTTGTACATAATCATCCCTTCCTTGTATATCACCTGTCTTTCAAAGTTAGACATCATAAAGATTAATAGCTCACTCGCTTCCTGTTTTCTTTCTGTGAGTAGAGACCCGCTATTTTATTAAGACTTTTAATCAGATAATGTTGTTTACTATTGGCCTGGAGCCTGTCATGGTAACCTGTCTCATTTCGGATGGATTACAGTCTCAGCATTATTCTTTTGAAACCCAGATGTCAGCCCTCCATCAGGTTACAGTAGGATGTGATCTATTAGTCTCTTCTGGGACATCTAATAGCATTAAGCAGCATTCTGTGTGCCAATGAACAATCTCCAATAATGGGGTCTCAAACAGAGAAAGTACAGAGACTTACTTGAGCTTGAGGGACAGGAGTCAATGATTTTTTCACCTTTAAAAGTGAAAGCAAGTCTGCCAGTGTTAAAAGTGCACCCTGGCTGCCAAAAATCTGCATCTTGTTCGGTGTCTTTGTTCCTAGATTACCATGTATCCTGTAACTGTTGTGCTGATCAAGTTGTTCTTGCCTCCCCAAATGAAGAAGTTTGGACATTGTAGCAACGAGAGCACCCTGCTGTAAAGACTGTATTGTTTTTTACTTTCTCTGTATTATCCATTGCTAGCTATAATGTGTAAAGAGCTGTTAGTTAAAAACAAAGGATTGCTGACAGCTTGCTGCATATGTTTGAAAGTAAATAACCTCACATTCATTGTCAGTTTCAGGTCTGTTTAGGAATTCAAGTATCTGCTCTATTTTGATTTTCTTTGATGGGAGAGTCATTGTATCCGATTACCTACCACCTTTCCTGAGTAATGTGATAATGGGAACTGCAGATGCTGGAGAATCCAAGATAACAAAGTGTGGAGCTGGATGAACACAGCAGGCCCAGCAGCATCTCAGGAGCACAAAAGCTGATGTTTCGGGCCGTCTGATGAAGGGTCTAGGCCTGAAACATCAGCTTTTGTGCTCCTGAGATGCTGCTGGGCCTGCTGTGTTCATCCAGCCTCACATTTCATTTTCCTGAGTAATGACTGGGTCTAGATGTGCCCGGAGAGGGATCATGCAGTGTCCACTAGCATGTTTGAGGGCTTACGAGATGGGAGAAGGGTGTCATCAGCCCTGGGAATTACAATTTGATTTAGCTCAGATAGGTTTCTTTGGACAAATTGATTTTATATGGAGTTTTTTTAAGGGGTTTTCACAAGTTAATTTTGTTGAGCTATTGTGCACTTGATATTTCAAGTCTAAAGATGAGGAGGTTGGGTGGATTGGCCATGCTAAATTGTTATCGTGTCTAGGGATGTGCAGGCTAGTTGGAATGGTAATGGGAAATGCAGGGTTTTAGAGATAGAGTAAGGGGTTGGACTGGATGGAACACTCTTTGGAGGGTCAATGTTTACTCAATAGGCTGCCTCTACACTATAGGAATTCTATGATTCTGTGAAAAGAACATAAAGAGACACACACTGAAACCGGTTGTGGTTGAGTTAGGTACATTCTTGTCATGTCTCGCTGTGTAAATAAACATTGGATTGAGCCAACATTAGCTCTGGTTTTCACCTTCACCAGCTGGTTTTAGCAAATATAGCAAGTGCCAACTAAATTTAGTTTGATTAAAGCGCTTAGTTCTTTATAAAACAGAATAAAATGCAACCATGTCTGATCAGCCATGGTCCCACTGAATGGTGGAGCAGGCTTGAGGGGCTGAATGGCCTACTCCTATTCATATTTCTTATGGTCTTGTAGGCATGGCACTCAGATGAAAGATGGAGTCAACTTTCTTCAGAGATAATGGGCACTGCAAATGCTGGAGAATCCAAGATAACAAAGTGTGAAGCTGGATGAACACAGCAGGCCCAGCAGCATCTCAGGAGCACAAAAGCTGATGTTTCAGGCCTAGACCCTTCATCAGAGGGGTCTAGGCCCGGAACGTCAGCTTTTGTGCTCCTGAGATGCTGCTTGGTCGCCTGGTAATTTAACTTGGTGCAATTCATTTGAAAGAATTCTAATGGGTTCCAAGACATTAATTTCAACTAGGTGTAAATTTTTTCTTAATCACTCCTGGGTTGTGAGTGTTGCTGGCTGGGCCAGTGTTTATTGTTTCTCCCTAGTGGCTCCTTGAAGATGGAGGTGAGCTGCCTTCTTGAACCACTGCAGTCCATGTGCTGTAGGTTGACACACAATGCTATTATGGGGGTTGGGGGGAGTTCCAGGATTTTTACTCAGTAACACTAAGTGAATGGCAATATATTTCCAAGTCAAGATGGTGACTGTTTTGGAGGGAAAATTGCAGATGGGCGGTGGTCTTACTTGTCTACTGTCCTTGTCAATTTCTATGGAAGTGGTCAAGGGTTTGGGGTGTTTTCTCAGCATATTTGGTGAATTTCTACTGCTTATCTCATAGATAGCACAAACTCTTGTGACTGAACATTGGTAGTGGAGGGAGTGGATGCTTGTGGAGGGAGTGGATACTTGTGGATGTGGTGCCAAACAAGCGGCTGCTTTGTCCTGGATGGTGTCAAGCTTCTTGTGTGTTGTTGGAGCTGCACTCATCCAGGCAAGTGGGGAGTATTCCATCAAATTCTTGACTTGGGCCTTGTAGATGGTGGACAGGCTTTGGAGTGTCAGGAGATGAGTTCGTTGCAGCAGTATTCATAGCCTCTGACTTGCCTTTGTAACCATTGTATTTATCTTGTGAGCCCAGTTCAGTTCCTGATCAATGGTGACGCCAGGATGTAGATAGTGGGGGATTCAGTATTTAGGGGCTGCAGTGATTTCTCATTATCTTCCATTGGAGTTTGACACACTGGAGCTTGAAGATGTTTCTTTTGTAATCATTGAAAAAATTCTACTGTTAGCATTCAGACCTATGCCCAGTCCCAATTTGTGAAGGATTTTGGAAGATCTATTTCTGCTCTTCCACATAGAGTGTTGGCCTAATTTGTTAAGCCGCTGAAGAATATTCTTCAAGACACAAGAAATAATCAGTGAGACTTATCTATGTCAGAGGACATTGTTCAGTGCTCTTTGGGTTAAAGAATGAGCGTTCGAACAATTTTCATCAGCTCTGAACAAAACAATCAGTTCAGCCTCTTACAACTGCTTTCACTGCAGCCCATCAAAATCTTCCTCAGGTTAGGACCATGCAACTGGATCAAGGTGACAACAATAGACTGCAACTGATTGTAAAAGGTGCATTCCTTCTGTCAGTACACAGAAAAACAGCAAATGTGGATTCCAGAATCAGTTCTGACACATCCTGAGGAGTAGTGAACTCAGGAACATAAAATGCAGCCAGTCACCAAACAGAACATTGTTATATGGGGATTGACATCACTTCACTAACAACTCACAGTCTTTGCTTCCAACCAGAGAAAGGGTGAGAGAGTGATCTAAATGAATGCTACATTCCATTAGGAGCAAGCAATGCCAGTGCCAGGGATAGATTTTAGTGAGACTAACAGGGAAGCAACTACAATTGAAAATCTGAATCTGAAGTGGAATACACTATGAGTTGTATGTTAGAGATAAGGGGAACTGCAGATGCTGAAGAATCCGACATAACAAAGTGTGGAGGTGGATGAACACAGCAGGCCAAGCAGCATCTCAGGAGCACAAAAGCTGACATTTTGGGCCTAGACCCTTCATCAGAAAAGGGGAAGGGGGAGAGGGTTCTGAAATAAATAGGGAGAGAGGGGGAGGCGGATCGAAGATGAATAGAGGAGAAGGTAGGTGGAGAGGAGGTAGACAAATTAAAAGGGGCGGGGATGGAGCCTGTAGAGTTGAGTATATGTGGGGAGGTAGGGAGGGGATAGGTCAGTTGGGGGAGGATGGACAGGTCAAGGGGGTGGGTTGAGGTTAGTAGGAAGGAAATTGGGGTGTGGCTTGAGGTGGGAGGCGGGGATAGGTGAGAGGAAGAACAGGTTAGAGAGGTGGGGACGAGCTGGGCTGGTTTTGGGACGGAGTCAGGGGAGAGGGTATTTTGAAGCTGGTGAAATCCACATTGATACCATTGGGGCTGCAGGGTTCCCAAGTGGAATATGAGTTGCTGTTCCTGCAACCTTCGGGTGGCATCATTATGGCACTGCAGGAGGCCCAGGATGGACATGTTGTCTAAGGAATGGGAGGGGGAGTTGAAATGGTTCACGACTGGGAGGTGCAGTTGTTTATTGTGAACTGAGCATAGGTGTTCTGTAAAGTGGTTCCCACCCGTCCCCGCAATGACCACCAAAAGAGAATCCCCCTCATCCTCACATACCACTCCACCAACCTCCGGACCCAACGCATCATCCTCCGACACTTCCGCCATCTGCAATCTGACCCTAACACTAAAGAGATTTTTCCCTCCCCACTCTTGCCTGCTTTCAGGAGAGACCACTCTCTCCGTGACTCCCTTATCCTTGAAAGTTGCCACCCAGGTCGACAGGGCTGTTAAGAAGGCATACAGTGTTTTAGCTTTTATCAATAGAGGGATCGAGTTCCGGAACCAAGAGGTTATGCTGCAGCTGTACAAAACTCTGGTGCGGCCGCACTTGGAGTATTGCGTACAGTTCTGGTCACCGCATTACAAGAAGGATGTGGAAGCTTTGCAAAGGGTGCAGAAGAGATTTACTAGGATGTTGCCTGGTATGGAGGGAAGGTCTTACGTGGAAAGGCTGAGGAACTTGAGGCTGTTTTCATTAGAGAGAAGAAGGTTGAGAGGTGACTTAATTGAAACATATAAAATAATCAGAGGGTTAGATAGGGTGTATAGGGAGAGCCTTTTTCCTAGGATGGTGACGGCGAGCACGAGGGAGCATAGCTTTAAATTGAGGGGTGAAAGATATAGGACTGATGTCAGAGGTAGTTTCTTTACTCAGAGTAGTAAGGGAATGGGACGCTTTGCCTGCAACGGTAGTAGATTCGCCAACTTTAGGAACATTTAAGTCGTCATTGGATAAGCATATGGACGTACATGGAATAGTGTAGGTTAGATGGGCTTGAGATCGGTATGACAGGTTGGCACAACATCGAGGGCCGAAGGGCCTGTACTGTGCTGTTATGTTCTATGTTCTATGTTCTATGTTCCACACTCCCCTCCAACGCCACTACACCTGACACTTTTCCCTGCAGCTGCAGGAAGTGCTACACCTGCCCCCACACCTCCTCCCTCACCCCCATCCCAGGCCCCAAGATGACTTTCCACATCAAGCAGATGTTCATCTGCACATCTGCCAATGCGGTATACTGCATCCGCTGTACCCATTGTGGCCTCCTCTACATTGGGGAAACCAAGCGGAGGCTTGGGGACCACTTTGCAGAACACCTCCTCTTGGTTCGCAATAAACAACTGCACCTCCCAGTCACGAACTATTTCAACTCCCCCTCCCATTCCTCAGACCACATGTCCATCATGGGCCTCCTGCAGTGCCACAATGATGCCACCCAAAGGTTGCAGGAACAGCAACTCATATTCTGCTTGGGAACCCTGCAGCCCAATGGTATCAATGTGGATTTCACAAGCTTCAAAATCTCTCCTCCCCCTACTGCATCCCAAAACCAGCCCAGTTTGTCCCCGCCTCCCTAACCTGTTCTTCCTCTCACGTCAGCTTTTCTGCTGCTAAGATGCTGCTTGGCCTGCTTTGTTCATCCAGCTCTACACCTTGTGATTATGAGTTGCATGTTCCTTGGTGCTAACTGAGAAAAGAGGGAGGGCTTGTGACAAGGTGGTGTGTTCAAGTCTGTCTCTAGCTGTCTGAACATTCCATACATTATCCTTTTTATTTCCTAGAAGGAAGAGGATGAAACTTCTATTAAGCATAAAGCCTTTTGAGTGGAAAGATCGGTTTCTGTGATGTGCATCACAAGAGTACAACTTAATATTTTGCATCTTATACATAATGTATCCCTTTAAGTCCTGGTATAATGCTTTAAAATAGTCCTTTGGTCACACAAAACTTTAATAATGCTGAGAAAAGATAAATTCAACAAACATTTTTATTTCACTCTCATCAGTATAATTCACAAAGATACCAATTCAAGGGTAAAACCAGCATGAACTCATCCTTCATGAAATAAGAGTCTTAATTAGTTGTCTTAACCAATAAGAGTGGCATTGCCTGGTTAAAAATGTAAACAATACCTGGCAGTTAACTGTCAATCAGCATTGATGGGTACATTCTCCATGGCAATGCCTCTACCAGAAGAACATAAGAAATAGGAGCAGGAGTAGGCCATCTGGCCCATCGAGCCTGCTCTGCCATTTAGTAACATCATGGCTGATCTTTTCTTGGACTCAGCTCCACTTACCCGCCTGCTCAGCATAATCCTTAATTCCTTTATTGTTCAAAAATCTATCTAGCTTTCCCTTAAAAACATTCAACATGGTGGCCTCAACAGCTTCACTCAGAGGGAATTCTACTGATTCAAAACCTTTCGGGTGAAAAAGACCCTCATCAACTCAGTCCTAAACCTGTTCCCCCTTATTTTTAGGCTTTGCCCTCTCATTCTGGTTTCACCTGCCAGTGGAAACAGCTCTGCTGTTTCTATCTTATTTACTCCCTTCATAATTTTATGTATTTTTATAAGGTTCTCCCCTCATTCTTCTAAATTCCATTGAGTATAGGCCCAGTCTACTCAATCTTTCCTCATAAGCCAAACGTCTCAGTTCTGGAGGCAACATAGTGAATCTCCTCTGCACCCCCTCATGTACCAGTATATCCTTTCTCAAGTAAGGGAACCGAAACTGTAAACAGTACTACTGTCGTATAATCTCCCTGCTTTTAAACTCCATACCTTTCACAATAAAGGACAACATTCCACGTGCCTTCTTAATTACCTGCTGCACCTGCACACTGTATTTTTGTGATTCATGCACAAGGACACCCAGGTCCCTCTGCACAGTAGCGTGCAGTAATTTTTCACCATTTAAATAATAATCCATTTTGCTGTTATTCCTACCAAAATGGATGATTTCACATTCAACAACATTGTACTCCATCTGCCAGACCTTTCCCACTCACTTAAACCGTCTATCTCCTTCTGCACACTTTGGTCTACGGCTTATTTTAGTGTCATCTGCAAAGTTTGACACACTACACCTGGCCCCCAACTCAAAATCATCCATGTAAATAGTAAACAATTGAGGTTCCAACACTGATTCCCAAGGAACACCACTAGCCACTGATCCCCAACCAGAAAAATACCTATATATCCCGACTCTTTGGTTTCTATTAGTAAATCAATCTTCTAGCCATGCTAACACATTATCCATAACGCCTTATATCTTTATCTTATGCAGCAGCCTTTTGTTTGGCACCTTGCTGAATGCCTTCTCGAAATCCAGAGATACCACATCCACCGGTTCCCCATTGTCCACTGCACTTGTAATGTCCTCAAAAAATTACGGTAAATTAGTTAAACATGGACCTGCCTTTCATGGGTCCATGCTTTTTCTGACAGATGGGACAATTTCTACCCAGATGTCTCACTGCTTCTTCCTTGATTATAGGTTCAAGCACTTTCCCCACTACAAAAGTTATGCTTGCAAGCCCATAGTTATCCACATTTTATCTACCTTCTTTTTTAAATAGTGGCATCATATTAGCTGTTTTCCAATGAAAGTACACATGTCAACCAATTACTACTCTGCTATCATGCAGTTTAAATGTTCATTTTCTACTGAATTGGTATTCTTGTGAATTATCCTGATGAGTCCTTCCTTTCTATCATTAACACTTACTGAGAAGCTGAAGGAGAAGGTGGTTTCTAAATTATACACAGATTTGAAGGGGCACCAGTCAAAATGTCAGTTGGGTCAAATTAATAATGCACATCAAATTAGTTTCCTGGTGGCTGAAAATCCGGGGACCTTTGGACCCATGAGCCCGGCTCTGGAGCTGGACATGCCTGACACTGGCCCCAGCAAGGTTTGCCAAGGAGAGCTCATCTGCACTAAATGCATCTTGAAAAGGTGTCAAGTAATAAGCGACCTTGCTTATTCCAGGTTGGTTCCAAAACTCCAACTTCAGAGGGAATTGTGTCTTATGTCCAGTTGACATAGCAACAAATGCTATTGGATAAATTAGTGCCAAGGAAAATGCTGATCACTGAGGTGTTTTTGCACACCTAGCCTTACAAAACAATGAATGCCAGCAGAGATTTTGATTTCAATTAATGCCAGCGTAAATCATTGAGGATATTCTAGGCTTAGCACATCTGTGTCCCAGACTCACATAGAAGCCTTACATCATGCTTTCTACACTGAAATGAATGCAGGATGTGGCCCTTTAATTTCACTACTGTTCATGAATGCTAATATTTTCAATAAAAAATACAATATAGACAAACCGCAACAAAGGGAAATCTGCAAACTTGAAAACGCTGCACCAAAGAAAATTTGCAGCAGGGAAAACTGTAACACAGAGAAAGCTGCAACCTGTAAACATTGCAACAGGAAAAACTACAGCACAACAAAAATGCAACACAGAAAAACACAAGCGTGGAAAACTGCAAGGTTGAAAGGGGAGTATGCAACAGCGAAAACTTCAATAGAGAAAACAGCCATCAAGGGAAAACCGCGACATTAGAGTACTGCAACACAGGGCTATGTTCAGCACAGCAAAACAACAGCAGGGAAAATTGCTGTACAAGATAATAAAATGTGAGGCTGGATGAACACAGCAGGCCCAGCAGCATCTCAGGAGCACAAAAGCTGACGTTTCGGGCCTAGACCCTTCATCAGAGAGGGGGATGGGGTGAGGGTTCTGGAATTCGGGAACTTCTTTTCTCTCCATCTTCAGTCCGCCTCCCCCTCTCTCCCTATTTATTCCAGAACCCTCACCCCATCCCCCTCTCTGATGAAGGGTCTAGGCCTGAAACGTCAGCTTTTGTGCTCCTGAGATGCTGCTTGGCCTGCTGTGTTCATCCAGCTTCACACTTTGTTATCTTGGATTCTCCAGCATCTGCAGTTCCCATTATCACTGATACAAAATTGCTGTACAGTCAGTTCTGCTATAATGCAATCGTGTTCCTGTGCAACAAAAAAAGAAAATCGCACTATACAACTAGTAGGGCCTATGGGAAAAGCAGGGTTGGGGGCAGGCTACCAAAAAATATCATTCAAAATCTCTTAAAAATCATTCAAAAGTCTAACACAAAGGATTGCACAGTTTGCATAAATGTTTAATCCATGCCTAATAATTAAATAAAATTAAATTTAACATGTGACCTTGAAAACAATGTCAAGATGACTTGATGTGGGAGGAGGTTTTGAGATTGCTCTGTTGTTAATGCGGGGCTGAGGGTCATCATCATCATCACCTGAAGGTACGGTTGTGGCTTCAGGATTAGGGTGAAAAATAGTTATCTCTAAGTGGATGGTTCATTGTCTTCTGACTGTTTCTTGGGGTTTGGCTTAAAAAAGACATGCAATTTTTGCTGCTTTGCCATTTTTCTTCTTTCACGAAGAAGCTGTTCATAGGGTGCCGAATAAGATCTTGTTCCTCGAATGCTACCCTGCTGCATTCTGCATTGTAATTGTTGTCCTCTAAGAGCTGTAACTGCTTCTCAATTTCCCTCAGGATAAAAGACAAAACAGAAGTGGAAAGCTCTTGTAATGCTTCATTCTGGACTCCATCTTCTTGTGTTCCAGTTTCCACTCCCCCCTCAGCGACAAGGTGTTGTAGATCAGCTGTAGACAGGCCTTCACAGCGGGACTCGAGCAGCTCTTCAACATCCTCACTTCATGATCTTCAAATCCAACTTATTTTGCAGGATCCACACGATGTTCTTTGAGCTCCCCTGTTAGATCAAAGCCTTTAATATCTTGAAAACAATCCGGGAGAAGTTTCCACCAAACTGCATGCAAGCAGTCCTCACTGACATGACCCCAGGCCTGCACAATAATGTCAATTGCATTCTTGATTTTAAAGCTCTTCCAAAAAGTGAAGTACTCTGTCCTTATTCTGCTCAGTGGCCTCAGTAAGCCTTTTAGCTGTGGGCCTTAAATAATAAGATTAAAAGCCTACAAAATGATCATGTGATGTTGATGCATACGCTTCCGTGCACTGATGGAATCGCATTAAAGTCAACACAGCTCCGTGTTTTAGAAATAGCTTTCCGCTATTCGTCAGTCACGTTATGGCCAATTTGTATTGCCGGAACACATGTTACAGCAGAACCTACAGTACAAGGAAATCTGCAACATGGAATAACATCAACTTGGAAGGACAACATGGAGAAACTGCTACTTCATGTAAAATAGCAATACAGGGGGAAATTGTAGCTCAGCGAAAAACAGCATGGAGAGGTAGGACAGGGTAGGGGACCAATAATTCACCACTGTGTTCTTTGCTTGCTGATTCACGTTGTGAAAAGGACATTTAATTTGTATCTTTTATTAGTGTCTCAACATCTAAATAATTGGTAATATCAAGTAATATAATTACCTCAAAGTTAATTTATTAAAAACACATTCAGTAACTAACACGTTATTCATTTGCAAACAGAATTATTTTCTATTGGAATAACAATAAATAGTTTTGTTAAATGCCCAAAAGAAGTTAAATTGTAACCTTACTGTGTAAATTAAATGAAGGGCTAATTTTCTTTTACAGGTTTTAACACATTTCAAGAAATATAGACCAATTCTATCTATTCATAAATCTGTCTGCTCATGGCCCTTGACACAGTGCTCAAGGATTGTCTCAGTTTTCAGGTGATAAATCAACTGGTTTTCAATGTTCAATTGCTTTAAGCATAATTTCAAAGGATTGTCAACTTGTTTTTATTCATCCATGGGATGAGGGATCACTGGCTCGGCCAGCATTTATTGCCCATCCCTAATTCCCCAGAGGGCAGTTGTGAGTCAACCACATTGCTATAGGTCTGGAATCTAAATATGGCAGCTTACATTAGTGAACAAGGTGTGATTTTGTGACAATCAGATCATGATTAACATTAGAATTGCAGATATTTTCTGAATTCAAATTCCACCATTTGCTGGGGTGGGGGTTGAACCTGGGTTCCCCGAGCATTATCTGAGCGTCTGGATTAACAGTCCAGCACTAATGCCACTGGCCCATCACCTCTCCATTATATCTTGAGTTCTTCTGACACTGTTATAAATGAGTTACACTATTTATCTAGGTCCAGTGGAACAGTGCACCACAGCAAACTGTCTACAACAATGTTACCTAAAATTTTTCCCAATTCAAGGTTAGGCTAAAAACTGTGAGGCCAAGAAACAGGCAAATTGCTAATTCATCAGTGTTGTTTTAACCTATCTCTGCACTGGCTGTGTTTTGGAGCAGGAATCAAAAATCAGTTGAGCCAATGGGTTAAGGAGTTTAATTTAGATAAATATGAAGTGTTGCATTTTGAAAAGGCAAATCAGGACAGATCTTCTACAGTTAATGGTCAGGGTCTGGGGAGTGTTGTCACACAAAGAGACAGGCTCATTATTCCTTGAAAGTGAAGTCACAGGTAGACAGGCTTGTGAAGAAGGCATTTGGTACGCTTGCCTTCATTGGTCAGAACATTGAGGATAGGGGTTGGGACGTCATGTTATGACTCTACAGGACATTAGTGTGGCCATTTTGAGAATACTGCATTCAGTTCCCATCACTCTTCTACAGGAATGGTGTTAAACTTGAGAGGGTGTAGAAAATATTTACAAAGGTGTTGCTGGGACTAGAGGGCTTGAGCTGCAGACAGGCTGAATAGGCTGGGGCTTTTTATCTACAGTGTCAGAGGCCGAGGGTGACCTTACAGATGTTAATAAAATCATAAGGGACATGGCTGCGATGGTCTTTTCCCTCGGATGGGGAGTCCAAAACTAGAGTGCAGAGGTTTAAGGTGAGCTAGGAAGGATTTAAAAAGGGCCTGAGAGGTAACTTTTTCACACAGTGTCATAGAGTTATCCAGCATGGGAACAGACCCTTCGGTCCAACCCGTCCATGTTGAACATAATCCCAAACTATACTATGCCCACCTGCCTGCTCCTGCCCCATATCCCTCCAAACTATTCCTATTCATCTATCTATCCAAACGCCTTTTAAACATTGTACTTGTACACACATCCGCCACTTCCTCAGGTGGCTAGTTGTGCATTCATGGTACCAGCTGCCAAAGTAAGTGGAGGAGGCAAACAAAATTACAACATTTAAAAGGCATCTGGACGAGTAGGAAGGGTTTAGAGAGGTATGGGTCAAATGTTGCCAAATGGGACTGAGTAAAATTGGGATATCTGGTTGGCACAGATGAGATGGACCAGAGGGTCTGTTTCTGTGCTGTGGGTCTCTATGACTGTCTGTAAGTTGGGCCACGGTCATTAAGAAAAACAAAAATTCAAGATTTAATCAAAGCCATTCAATTCAAGCGCAATTAGGGATGGGCGATAAATGCTATCCATTGTTTACAGTGATGTCCACATTCCACAAAAAATAATAAAAAAAAGTTATGAACTATGTTAGATACTGTGCATTTACCTGTTCAATATTAAATAAATTGATTGGTTGGTTTATATCATGAACTCGGTCCACCAGAATCTACATTCATGTATTTGCTGATGTAAAAGCAAGTCCTGTCAGAATATGTCACCTCCTGCCAGAGGAGAGGCAATGGCCTTATGGTATTATCACTGGACTGCTGGCCTGTTAAACTGTGTTCACATCCTGCTAAAGCAGAAGGTGGAATTTGAGTCCAATAAAAATCTGGAATGAAGAGTCTTGTGGCAGCTTTGAAACTATTGCAGATTGTCAAGGGAAGAGCCCGTCTGGTTCACTGAAGCCCTTTAGAGATGGAAACTGCCATTCTTACCTGGTCTCAGTGGGCATTACCTGCTGGCCTAGCCAGTGACACCCTTATCCTGTAAGCAATTTTTAAAATGCTTTTCCGTAAAATAGGAGGCAAGGGCTATTTGTTGAATTCTTGAGACCCTCAGATTTTTGTCTGAAGGGAAATTGACAACAGGAATGGTCATGGACCCAGGATGTGTACATTGTAAGAACTAACTCAAGGAACAACATTATGAACAACTTTTGGTGTCAGTAACCCAAGACTTCCAGAAACCAACAAGGTATGTGGGGTGTGATAATGGGAACTGCAGATGCTGGAGAATCCAAGATAACAAAGTGTGGAGCTGGATGAACACAGCAGGCCAAGCAGCATCTCAGGAGCAGAAAAGCTGACATTTCGGGCCTAGGCCCTTCATCAGAGAGCGCTCTAATGAAGGGCCTAGGCCTGAAACATCAGCTTTTGTGCTCCTGAGATGCTGCTTGGCCTGCTGTGTTTATCCAGCTCCACACTTTGTTATCAAGGTATGTGGGGTCCCTCTTCAGATCAGATGGGAACATGTTGATTCCCTCAAGTTGCGAATGCCCCTGGAAAATTCCAATATTTTGTTGGTAGCTACTGACATCTGGATAACAAAGGTGCATATTTTCTAGAGTAATGTAAACAAATTCAGCGTATGCAAGAATGGTTTTTTTTCATGAGGGAAGGGCCAGATAATTGGAACACAATGAATGACAGAGAGTTGGATGTTAACGTGCATGGACAAAGAAGGCATTTTGTAACCTCTGGCAAACTCTGACAGGAAGGAACAAGGAGGTAAGAAGAAAGCAAGGAGTGGAGGGAGTGAGAGAAGGAGAAAAGAAGAGATGGGGGAAGACAGAATGCAGGAAGGAAGGAAGTCATGCATGTTATGAACTCAGGATGTCAGGAAGCATGTCATAGGCAATGAGAAAACAGTGTGGAGCTGGAGGAATTTTCTGAAGAAGGGTCCTGACCCGTAACATTAGGTTTCTTGCTCCTCTGATGCTGCCTGGTCTGCTGTGTTCATCCAGCTCTACACTTCGTATCTTAATGTGTTGAGCTTGTCTTGTGAAATCAGCTACCTCTTTCAGGTCTTACACAACACAAAGTGGGATGCAGTTGTGTGAAACGTTAGTGTGTTAATCAGTTTCATTTCCTTGAAGAGTGTAGCCTAGATGTTGCTTCTTGACTGCAGATTTGCTTTTGTGAATTGACAGGCATGACAAGCCTGGTTGAAATGCAGGGCCTCTCACAAAATTGCACATTGTACCATGATCATACTGATGTTTCAATGGGTAACAGTAAGCCCCAAAAGGCCACCTACTCTGCACAGAATCCATTATAACAGATATAAAAGCTGGTATACATAAGTGAACAGATTCAAGAACAGCTTCCTCTCTTTTGTAATCAGACTTTTGAATGGGCCTCTTTAATGTTAATGTTGATCTCTCTCTGCACCTTCTTGGCAGCTGTAACACTGTATCCTGCACTCTGTTCTGTTACCCTGATGCTTGTATAGTATGATCTGCCTGGAAAACATGTAAGACAACACTTTTCACTTTACCTCAGTACGCAGGACAGTAATAAATCAAAGTCAAAGTTATTAGGGTGGAGGTGCCTGATGTTCTAGCTCTGGAATATCATGCAAAGAGAAACTTACATACACAGAAGCTATGGCATTAATCTAAAGACTTGTTTTTGACATACTCTTAAACTGCCTCTACTCACCTCATGAACTCTGCCAATTGTCTTTACAGATTCAAATTTGCATATTGCGCATTAATTGCTACTTTAGCAAGCAAGAAATAGACCGTTAATGTGGGTTCAATGTGTTAATGTGCCTTTGATCTGTTTACTGCAGTCTTATTTTACAATTAGTGGGTGTGTAAACTGTGATGCTCAGAAGATGTTGAACTCTGAGCTGAGTTCCTTCTGCTGCTGTGTTTACAGCAAGATTTAAATCCTGTTTTCTTCTGATTTTTTTTTTGTGATTAGTGGTATGTGTATAAAAGTACAACCCAATGTGCTACTGAGTTATACAGACCAGAAAATTTCAGGCTTTATCTCTTGACCCTCACTGAGAAAGGCGAGTAAGCAGCTGTTGGGAACTGCAATTAACTTCAAATGTCCCTGGACTCGTGTTGAAGGGAAATAAAACAGCCAAGGTGATGTTTCCCAAATCTCTCGGCAAAGGCTTTCACTGACAGGTATTTGTGTTTGAAATTTGTACAACGATGGAGAGGTGTTCTTTTCTTTGTTCATTCACAGGATGTGGACTTGGCCAGCATTTTATTGCCTACCCTGTAACTCCCCTGAGAAAATGGTGTGGAGATACCATCAAGAACTGAAATAAAATCAGAGATTTCTGGAGAAACTCGGCAGGCCTGTCAGCATCTATGGAGACAAAACAGAGTTAACTTTTCAGGTCCAATTACCCTCTTCACAACAGACCAACCTACATACTCCCATACTGCTGCTGGTGCCCTCTCGTTGGTACAGGAGATAAGTTTGGAAAATGCCGTTGACAGAATCTTGACGATTTGCTGCACTGTGCCTTGTGGATGGTACATTGTGCTGCCACCACCCATAAATGGTGAAGGAAGTGCAACTTAGCAGAATAGGAGTGCACCATTTGGCCCTTTGAGCCTACTCTGCCAAGGATCGTGATTGTAATGTGGAAGTGCCAGTGTTGGACTGGGGTAGACAAAGCCAGAAGTCACACGCACCAGGGTATTGTCCAACAGGTTTATTTGAAATCTCAATCTTGCAGAACGCAGCCCCTTCATCAGGTAAAGGAGGCGAAGATAAAGTCCTGATGACGGAGCTGCCCTCTAAAAGCTTGCATTTTCAAATAAACCTGTTGTACTATAACCTGGTGTTGTGTGATTTCTGAACATGATGATGGCTGATCCTCTATCAATGCCATGCTTCCAGTTTCTCCCCGAGTCCCTTTTAGCTGCTGGAAATCTATTTGTCTCTCTCTTTAGTGCATTGAGTGACTTTACCTCCACAGGCTTCTATGGCACAGAATTCCAGTTTCACCATTTTCTGAATGAAGAATTTTCACCTTATCCCAGGCTGACATGATCTACTGCACATCCTAAGACTGTGACACTTATTATAGACTTCTGACCTCAGGGGAAACATTGTCTCTGCATTTAGTTTGTCCATCTTGACAGAATTTTATATGTTTTAATGAGAATCTCATTCTTCTAAACTCCAGTGAGTACAGGCCCAGCCAAACCCAATCTCTTCTCATATGATAAACATGTCCTCACAGGAATTTGTCTCGTGAACTCTTGTTACAATCCCTCTATGGAAAATATATATTTTTGTTGGATAGGCAGATTAGGAATGCCCATAGTATTCCAGGCCTGGTCTCACTAAGCTGCAATAGAACTTTCTTGCTCTGTTTGTAAACCCTCTTTCAATGAAGGTCAACATACCATTTGCAGTCCTATCTACTTGCTGTACCTGGAGGCATGCTTTGAATGATCAGTGTACAAGAGCACTCAGGTTCTTTTTTCTGTATCAACCTTGACCAATCTAGCACCATTTAATTATAATTTAATATCACTTCTATTTTGCCTACCAAAGTCAATAACCTTGTATTATCCACATTATACTGTATATGAGAACATAAGAACTAGAAGCAGGAGTAGTCCATCCGGCCCCTCAAGCCTGCCCCGCCATTTAATAAGATCATGGCTGATCTTTTTGAGACTCAGCTTACCCGCCCGCTCACCATAACCCTGAATTCCTTCACTGTTCAAAAATTATCTAGGCTGGCCTTAAAAACATTCGGCAAGATAGCTTCAACCACTTCACTGGGCAGGGAATTCCACGGATTCACAACTCTTTGGGTGAAGACGTTCCTCCTGACCTCAGTCCTACATCTGCTTCCCTTTATTTTGGGGATATGCTCCCAAGTCCTAGGTTCACCTGCTATTGGAAACAATCTCCCTGCCTCCGCCTGATCTATTCCCTTCATAATCTTACATGTTTCTATCTCCCCTCATTCTTCTGAATTCCGATGAGCATAATCCCAGTCTATTCAGTGTCTCCTCGTAATCCAACCCTCTCAACTCTGGAATCAACCAAGTGAATCTCCTCTGCACCCTCTCCAGTGCTAGTATATCTCTTCTCAAGTAAGGAGACCAAAACTGCACACAGTGCTCAAGGTGTGGCCTCACCAGGACCCTATACAGCTGCAGCGTAGCCTCCCTGTTTTTAAACTCCACCCCTCGAGCAATGGCAGACAAAATTCTATTTGCCTTTTTAATTACCTGCTGCACCTGCAATTCCACCTTCAGCGATTCATGCACAAGAACACCCAAGTCCCTCTGCACAGCAGCGTGCTGCAATTTTTTACCATTTAAAGCATAGTCCATTTTCCTGTTATTCCTACCAAAACGTATGACCTCACACTTATCAACATTGTACTCCATCTGCCAGACCTTTGCCCACTCAGTTAGAGTATGTATGCCCCTCTACAGACTTTCACTGTTCTCTGCACACTTTGCTCTACCACTCACCTTAGTGTCATCTGCAAATTTTGACACACTACACATAGTCCCCAACTCCAAATCATCTCTGTAAATTGTAAACATCGCGGTCCCAACACTGATCCCTGAGGCACACCACTAGCCACTGACTGCCAACCAGAAAAACACCCATTTACCCTGACTCTTTGCTTTCTACTGGTCAACCAATCCTCTATCCATGCTAATACATTACCTGTAATACTGAACAACTTTATCTTATGTAGCAGCCTTTGGTGTGGCACCTTGTCAAATGCCTTCTGGAAATCCAAATACACTACATCCACAGGATGTTCTCCATTGTCCACCATACAAGTAATGTGCTCAAAGAATTCCACCAAATTAGTTAAACATGTCCTAACCTTCATGAGCCCATGCTGGATATTCCCAATGGGACCATTTATATCCAGATGTCTTGCTATTTCTTCCTTAATGATAGATTCAAGTATTTTCCCCACTACTGAAGTTAAGCTAACTGGCCTATAGTTACCTGCTTTTTGTCTGCTTCCTTTTTAAACAGTTGCATCACATTGGCTGTTTTCCAATCTGCAGGAACCACCCCAGAGTCCAGTGAATTTTGGTAAATAATTACTAGTGCTTTTGCATGTTCCCCATCACTTCTTTTAGCACCCTGGGATGCATTTCAATCAGGGCCAGGAGACTTGTCTACCTTTAGCCCCATTAGCTTGCCTAGCACTGCCTCCTCAGTGATAATGATAATTTCTAGGTCCTCACCTGCTATAACCTTCTTGCATTCAGTTTTCGGCATGTTATTTGTGTCTTCCACTGTGAAGACCGACACGGAATAACTGTTTAATGTCTCAACTACTTTCTCATTCCCAGTTGTTTAAATGGCCTTCTCATCCTCGAAAGGTTTACCTTTGCCACTCTTTTACGATTTACATATTTATAGAAATTTTTCTGCTTGTTTTTATATTCTGAGCTAGTTTACTCTCATAATCTATCTTACTGTTCTTTATAACCATTTTTGTGGCTTTCTGTTGGCCTTTAAAGATTTCCCAGCCTACTAGTTTCCTACAACTCTTTGCTTTTTTGTATGTCTTTTTTTCAATCTGATGCTTTCCCTTATATCCTTAGACATCCATGGCTGGCTCTCTCTTTTCCTATAGTTCTTCCTTATCACTGGAATGTACGTCTGTTGAGCACTGTGAAAAATAGTTTTTAAAGTCCTCCACTGTTCCTCAATTGACCCACCATAAAGTTTTTGCTCCTATTCCACCTTATCTAACTCCTCCCTCATCCCATCACAGTCTCCTTTGTTTAAGGACAGGACATTGTTACTGGATTTAACCTTCTCACGCTCCATCTGTACTTTAAATTCGATCATACTGTGATCACTCCTTCCGAGAGGATCCCTAACCATGAGATCATTAATTATTCCTGCCTCATTACACAGGACTAGATCTAGGATAGCTTGCTCCCTCGTAGGTTCTGTTACATATTCTTCAAAGAAATTATCGCGGATGCATTCTATGAACCCCTCCTCAAGGCTGCCATGACCGACCTGGTTTGACCAATCAATATGTAGACTAAAATCCCCCATGATAATTGCTGTACCATTTTTACATGCATTAGCTATTTCTATGTTCTTTGCCTGCCCTACCACAATGTCATTATTTGGTGGCCTAAAGACCACATCTATCAGTGACTTCTTCTCCCTGCTATTCTTAATTTCTACCCAAATGGATTCAACGTTTTGTTCAGTAGAACCTATATCATCTCTCACTACCGCCCTGATATCATCCATAAAAATCAATTATCTATCATGTATCTATCATTTAAATTACCTATTTATTCAAGTTGTCTGAGTCACCCAGAATCCTTCTTACATCACTTTCTTTTCCACATGGATTTCCTACAGTATGAAAGTAGGCAATCAACCCATCAAGTCCACACCATCTCCTCCAAAGAGCATTCCACTCCCTATCTTATTCATATAACCCAGCATTTCCCATGGCCAATCCACCTAACTTGCACCTTCGGGCAACTTAACATGGCTAATCCACCTGACCTGCACGTCTTTGGACTCTAGGAGGAAACCCATGTTGGGAGAATGTGCAAAGACGACACTGACAGTCACCTGAGGCTGGAATCCCATGCTTTGTATCATTTGGTTTTCTGTCATCAACAAGCGTAGAAATAGTAAATTTGATTTCCTCATCTAAACCATTGATACATGTTGTGAAAAGCTGGGGCCACAGCACTGAGCTGTAGTACCCCACCATCTCACCATCTCCCACTCCAAAAATGACCACGTTATTCATGCTCCCTGTTTCCTGCCTTCTCAACAATTCTTAATTAATGCTGTACAATAGTGCAAAACTCATGTGCTTTGACTTTGCACAATAACCTCTTAGGTGGGACTTTATCAAAAGCTTTCCAAAAATCCAACTACAACACACACACACTGGTTCTCCTATATCATTTTAATTAGCCACATCCTCAAAGCCTGCCAGTATGTTTGTCAAAACAAAAATTCCCTTAAAATCCACATTGACTCCCTGTAATGCCAATGGCATTTGAAGCCCTCTTAATATCACATTATTTATAATAGATTCCAGCATTTTGCCTCCTACTGATGGGAAGCTAACCAGCCTGTAATTCCTAGTTTTCTCCTCCTCTTTTTTTTAAGCAGTGAGGTTTCATTTATGTTAAATACTCCAGTAAAAGTGATTTCTGATCTGTGGAGCTTCTGAACCAGGAGAACTTGAGTTGAAACCTTCAAGTTTATTAGAACTGAAAAAGTTTATGGCATCAAAATTATGAAAGAGTCATGCCAGCGGATTCAGAAAAGAATTGAAAATTACCTCAGTAGCTCAGGGAAAAGAAACTGGGAAAAGCCCATTAAGCAGAAACTTGGAAACAAAACATATTGCTGGGAAAGTTCAGTAGGTCTGGCAGCATCTGTGGAGAGAAATCGAATATAGTGTTTTGGGTTAGGTGATCTTTCCTTAAGATATTCTGTTTTTGTTTCTGATTTACAGCATCTGTAGTTCTTTCAGTTTTTATTAAGCAAAACTCAGAGATGAGATCTAAATAAAATTTCTCAGGATTTGAATGCCTGTAAAAAAAATTGTTGGAGAACAGGTTGGAACTTTGTTTGGATATTTGTGTTAAGACGTTTCTTATTCTTCTATCTGTATGTAATTTTTGTTTGGTTCTTCTTCTTATGTTCTGTTGTTAACAAACATTTGCAGCCTTGCCTGTGAACTAACAACAGAATTAAATCATATAATCTATCAAGCAAAGTTTCAGTGTGTGATCTAACCTTGTCCATTGTCACCATCAACTGGGATCATAACAATCCTCATCAGTGAGGAATATTGGGGCTGGGCTGCACTGTGTACAGTCACACATGTGACGTGAACCACCTGAATGAGATTCCAAAGCAGAAATGAATCGCTTCCCTATAAAGAAAGTTATAAAGACAAAAGAAAGTATAAAACCCTTTTACGAACTTCTGCTTTTGTATCCAATCTCCCCCCCGTTTACCTCTCGCAAAGGCGTTGTCTTATTTACTGAGCTTAACACTATACGAACAGGAAGCCATTCAACTCTTTGAGCTCCTTCTATCATTGAATGAGATCATGGGTGATATACAATCTAACTCTGCATGCCTGCCTTTGTCTCATAGCCAGTATTTTGAACAAATGCTTGTTCTCCACCTTTGAATATAGGCAGAGTCCAACAATGGACAACTCATTGTCCTGCTGAAGGCCTCCAAATTGATCACATTCTGCAAATGAAGAGCTGTGATTGGAAAATGCAACTTTTATTGATTTATTTGTGAATGGGAAGTAGGCATCGCTGGATGGGCTAGCATTTATTGCTCATCCTGATTGATAAGAGGACAATTTAAGAGTCAACCACATCACTGCGGGCCTGAGGTCAGATGTAGACCAGACCGGGAAGAATGGCTGATTTTCCTTGCTAGAGGACACTGACAATTTTTTATGATATTGGACAATGGTTACGTAATCACCATTAACCTAGCTTTTAGATGAGGTAGGAGAAAGGATTGGGTCGTTACTTCTTCACCTGTTTCTACAAACTTGTGTAACACACAAGTGAAAAAATTAACATCAGCAGTCAGGATTTGTTATTTGGGCAGCAGATATCTGTAACAATAACCACCATTTCGCTCTGTTACTATTTCACATTACAGCCCACAATCGCTCAGGCTCTTAGCTATTAATAAGTCTGGGTCTTTTTATTTTACTTGTCTGTTAACATTGGCATTCGTTATTAATAAGTCCCCAGTTTTGCTGCATTCTATGCTTATCTAATACACTTGGGAAAAGGAAATGATTCTGCTCACACCTGTTTGTATGTACTTCAGTGTTGCACTGTCAATGCTTATTCATCAGGATTGATGATCATAAAAAGATTCTGAAAAGCTATAACAATTCTTGCCGTGCTGTATTGCTGCTGGGTATAGATACTCACCATTACATTGTTACTTTCTGATATCAAAGCCTACATTCCCATCCCTATATAATGAATGAATTCTATCTGCTAAATGTTTTGTAGATTCAGAGTTAGAAATGAAGTAACTCCACAGAGGCCAGTAACCTGTCGCCAAGTCACCCTTTATTTATAGGTGAAGAGTCCCGGCCACTGATTCAGCTTCCTCAGAGTGAACAGAACCTCTGGCACTCCTGTTTATATCTGTCAGCCAGGGCTCCCTGATTGGACCTAAATAACAGCCTGAATCAGGGAACTCATATTCAATGAGGTCCACCTTGCTGACCTTATTACAATCGCTACAAGAACGTCGTATCCTGTAAATTTTCACCGACCCCCAAGCAACTGGCTATTGAAGGCATCATCCTCTGAAGAGGGAGTCGCTAATGACAGCCAACAAAATGTCACTGGGCCCATATCCTACGAATATATGCTTAAAACCCATCAAGGCAGCTGGTGGAATTTAAACTCAATGAATAAATACAACGAATTAGTGTAGAAAGATCTAGAATTGATGCTAATTTCATTACTGGTGACCAGGAAACTATTATTGAGTGATGTAAACAACAAACATCTGGCCTATGAATGTCCATTTGAGAAGGAAATTTGCCATCCTTATCTTGCCTACAATAACTTGGTCAACTGTCAGTTGGTTTCTGAAATGGCTAAGTAAAGTCACTCAATGGGACACAGGGCGAGTGTGTATCTACGTAGTATCTTGCTCCTTCTGCCAAAATATAACAAGGTTCTCTTCAGTTATCAAACCCTCACATTGCCTCAATGTATGGAAATAGTGTTCTGCATGAGTCAGAAATGTCTTTGGTTTATGTAATGGCAAGGAATGTCAAATTCCAATGTTTGCCTGTTCTTCATGTGTACAAACTGCACAGAACTGCTTCAGCAAAGGTGTATGTACATGAAGATTTTTTATGACTAAAGTATATTTTTGCAACAAAAATATCTTTTTTATTTCAGATTGTCTTAAGGCACTTTTCAGCTAATAAAATGCGTTTGTTAAAGCGCAGCCATTGGAAAATTGTCCAGGTGCCAAAGAGCTGGCGCGATGGAATCCATATCATGACACCCTTCCCACGCCTTGTTTCATATTCAAAATCTCGTTCTTCTGAGAAGTTTGATTCCCTCCAATTCTGACCTCTTGTTAATCCCCAATTCCCTTTACCATGTCAATGGGACCTGTTCCTTTTGCCACATGGGACTGTCCAGGACTAGGAACGTCACAGCTGAGAGGTCCATTCAGCCTTTGAGCTTGCTCTGCCATCCATTAAATCATGTTCGATCATCTATTTCAATGTCACTTTCCTGCACTATCCCTGTATCCCTTGGCGTCTTTCTGGTAGGGGAAACGTGACTATCAATTTGTGCACAGAAACCTCCCACAAAGAGCAATATGATTATGACCAGGTTATCTGCTGTGGATTTTTTGTTTTGAGTATTGACAATGCCTAAGCAAAGGGTAACAGGAATAAGATTCTTTCATGGGATGTGAGTGTTACTCACTAGGTGATATACAAGAGAGAGAACAGGAGGAAAGTAAACTTCTTGGAAGATGGAGAGTGCTTTGTAGAAGCGGTGGAATCTTCACCATCTCTTATTATTTACACTGGCACAAAAATGCTGATTGGACTAGACCAACTAGCTTTAGTTCAAGGTAGAAAACACAGCTCAGCTGCCTGTCTTTTCCGGCCTTTCCCAATCCAATTCCAGGTTCTGTGCTGAGCTCTGACAGGCCCTCAGCCTCCATGCGTTTAGTTCCTTGTGCTTCTCTCTCCATCCAATTCAATTTTACCATGGCTCCCCTGGAAGTGCGGTCAATTAAAGTTGGAGTTGTCTACAGCATAACATTACAACTGCGTCATCCAATCCCCACACATGTGGAATGCTTTAAAACTGTCACAATTTGCAAAAAGATGTTGATTAGAAGCAACACGGGGTGTAGGATTAGTTAATACTTTCAATTCCACTGACCGGAGAAAGAATCAGACACTGCATTTTGTTGTATGCTTGTCACATGTGACAGAATTGGCCCTTTGCCAACTATGAGTGAAAGCAGGAAGATACATTCCAAACTGATTTCAATGAACAGGAGTTGGTCTATACTCGATCATTTTTTGTATTCCAGAGGTCATAACTTTCAGTGAAACAAGTGAGCCTCAATAGGATATAAGACACTGAACAATAAATGTCAAGGCAAAGAGAGAGAGGGGTGGCTTAAAAAATTCTGTTACGAGCTTGTTGAGTTGACACACCTTCCTGTAAAGGTACTGCTCAGAATTTAATATTTCACCATTGGTGAGTATCCTGCAATGAGCTTGTATTAATTTTCTGGGCTAACTTGTTAATTAATAAGTATCACATAGGCATCACTTTATACCTTTTGATAGTGAATCCAGTCTAATGCTTTAAGCATGTGTTGATGCAAAGCAATTTCAGAAAGGAGCAGGGAAGTTTCTGATCCACTAGTGATTAATGAAGAGCCATTGGGTGTTATTTGCTGTTTGAGCCAAGCTGTCTTTTATAATAAAACTATATGGAGTAACTGCACAGAGGCCAGTATCCTGTCACAAAGTCACCCATTATTTACTTGTGGCCGTGGCCAGGAAGCCCAGAATCAGTGCCCTGAACAAAGGACGTTCTAAATCTCTGGTTTATATTATTCAGCCAGAGCTTCTTGACTGGCCCAGGTTAACAATCCCAATCAAGGATCTTGTTGTCAATGAGATCCACCTGTTTCCAATCACTACACTATAACATTTAAAGATCGTCCATTTTTGATTTACTGTGGATTTGCAGTCCTGAATAAGGATGAATTTATCTTATCACTCTAGTCAATATTAGATTATTTCTTTGTGGCATGCTATCCCAGCTCCAGTTCTACACTTTTCCGTTGATCAAAATCCCTCAATTGTTTGTTTGTGCATTCTTTCATCTGACATGACATTGCTGGCTAAGCTAGCATTTATCACTCCTCCTTAATTAATCTTGAGAAGGTGCCATGCTTTTTCAGGCCCAATGACTATCTCTAGTGTCTCAACCCAGACCATCATTATTGGTAAATAGAACTGAAGATAGGAAGCTATCTGAGCCACCTGGTCTGTGCAGGTTCCCTTAAAGAACCCTCTAGTTAGCTCCAGTACCTCTCTCTTTCTCATATTCCTTCAATTTTCTTTCCTTCAATGACATACCCAATACCCTGATGAAAATTACTATTCAATCGGTTTTCATCTGCGACAACGTTGGTGTTAGGATTTGGTAGTATGTTATAAATCTTGCCCATTCAACCATGAAAATAATGATTTATTTTCTATAACCTCTGGTATTTTTGTCAATTACTTTAACATCGGGCTCACTGGTGCTTACAGTGCTTCAGCCACTGGAACAATTACTTCCTTATTCAGATTCTCAAAACTCTCTGTGGTTTTGCCTCCTAAGAGAGAACAATTCTCCAAGATTTATATAAGTGTGCATGAATAGAGTGTTAAAGTCATTGCTAAGGAAGTCCTTCTGCATTCGGTCATTTACAAAATGGCCAGGCAGGTGAAAATCATCTCTGTCGGGAGTTTTCCCAGTTGCTGGAAGGCGCTTGAGGTGCAGTGGTAGCGCCCCTACCTCTGAAGCAGTCAGTCTAACTTCAAGCTGAGCCTGCTCCCGACATGTGAAATGACATCTCTGAGCAGGTTGATTAGAAAGCACCTTCGCCAATTTGTGGCTATTTTTTCCACAAGCGAAGTCCTATATTGTTACATAAGGTCATGAATCTAAAAGAGTAAATACTGAATTTGCATCATCTGCACGCGTTCTGATTATATTTTGCATGGTGTTTGGGTGGAGGCACCAGGCTTCATAGGTGCAGATACATTCTGTACAGCACTTGTGAATCCTCAGTAACTGCCTGATAGGTGATGTGAACTGTACTTGTTGCTATCATACAATAAACCACCTAGTTCACCATGACAACTGTCTCTGCTATGTAGGCTCACCACTGGACTATCTGTGAGCAGTGATAATTAGACAGGCCCTAAACATAAAGTAGAATCAGTGGCTATGAATTACCTGAAACCACCCTTACCCTGTGCCACAAAATGGCAAAGGCAGTCAATATCGTGGACTTTGGCCAACAGGCAAAATGCCACATTTATAGCAGCAATGCAGATTCAAATTTCATGAGGAAGATGCAAAACATGCAGAAACATTAACAAAACACTTGCTTTGAAGCAGTTCTTTCACATTTCAGTCTAAAAAGCACAGGAAATAAAACAACAGCGAATGGACACAGAAAACTATGAAAAAAAATCTATTTGATTCAGAAAGATATTGTCTGTTCCAGAAATGCAGGATACTGCAAGGAAGGAAGTCTTTGTTTCCACAGGAGTCTCTCATGATGGGCATTCATCAGTTTAAAGGCATTTCCCCCCCACCCCCCCCCCCCACCCCTTCCTACCCCACTGCCATTGATGTATGGAACAATCCCTGATTTAGCAGGGTAGAATTTCTCCACAAACAAAATTCAGGAGATTATCCTCCAAATGAAGAAATGAAGCTACAACAAGTTTTACAAGGAACGGCACCCTCTGCAAAGGATACCTGAGGGATAACAGATCCCGGCTCCAGTTGACAAATGATCCAGAGATCAAAACCAAGGCATAGATTCAATGGGCTAAAGGGTCTTTTTCTATATTGTAGGCCTTTGTGACTGCAAGGCCAACAATCCTCAAGCAAAATATCAACCTCTGTCCCAAGTCCGAAGGGAGTGTGTTCTGGAAAAGTTGTGAAATATCCACACTTGTGGAAGTCAGAGATTTAGGGCAACATGGGGAGCTGGTTGAAAGGGGAACTCAAATGATCAAACACCCAAGTTGCTTCCATTTGTCAAAAGTTTATTATTTGCACCAGTGAGGGCCAAGCAGATTGCCTGTGCATTCTATCTCTCCGCTGAACAAAGGAAAGCATACACTTTGTGCACATTTACTTTAGCTCATCTTGGCTGTCACAAACCAAATGTATTATTAGATTGCATACGCAAACGACCAGGTCCATACCTCCAGGACCAGCCCATGGTCCCATGATGTTTAACCCCCTCCATACCGATTATTTTTGGACCTTCACAATACATTTTAATCAACCACATTTCAGAATTAACAGCTGCACCAATTAGACAGCACCACTTCTAGCCACATTTACATTGAATATCCATCAGAATGCTGGTAAATCCCATAACACCTGCATACTTAACAGTTGGCACGGTGGCTCACAGCACCAGGGACCCGGGTTTGATTCTGCCCTCGGGTGACTGTCTGTATGGAGCTTACATATTCTCCCTGTGTCTGCGCGGTATGCTCCAGTTTCCTCCCACTGTCCAAAGTTGTGTGGGTGAGCCATGGTAACTGCAGGGTTAGACTTGGGTGTGGGTGGGATGATATTCGGAGGCTTGGTGCAGACTCAGTGGGCCAAATAGCCTGTTCCCACACTGTAGGGATTCTGTGACTCCATTCTGATGTATGAAATGTGCCTACTCTTTGTCATATAATACAACACATGGTCATACTTGTCTACATCACACAATATGCTACTATTCTGCTATTGTCCCCCCCAACAGTGGCAAAGATAACATAGTTACATTAGTGAGTGTATAATGAGTTAACTACAGGGAGAAATGCTGATGGGAGATGTTGTGTAAGTTAATAGCTATGAAAGAGTTCATGTTGAAATTGTATTAGCTCCATCCATGGTGATGATATCATACCTAATCTTAGAGTGGAAGCAAAGAGTTTTACATTAACCTTCACAGGGAACAGGTGTAAAGCTTCCAAGAATCCGCATAATTATACCTGGACTAGTAGCGTAGTTATACTTATTACCATTATGCAATTTAACCACAATGTTAATGAAGACAAGTGTCACTTCTATTTAGAGTGGTCAGTCCTCCAGCAGTAATAATTAGACAGGTCCCAGAGACGGTCTAAAGAAAGATGGATTGGTGACAGCAGATATGCCCATCAGTCCAATGCCACATGTAGGTAGAGGTAGCAGATATCATGTAGTGTCAGCCATTGGAAATCAATGGCAAATACCACAGATTAAAATTAGTCCAATTGTTGTTAATCAAGCGGGCATAGTCCCTGAATGGTCTCACTCAACAAAATTGTGCTTCTGACACTCGCCGTGAAGTGGACATCCCCCATTGTATGACGTTCCACTATTGGATACACAGAGATAGCTCCCAGCCTGCCATAAGACAGTTCAGGAGGGAGTTTGAATCCACTTCTCATTTGTCTTAATGTCAATGTTTCCCACTGGGGAATTTAAAACAACTTTACAGGGGACACCAAGATTGTTAGGGTGGTTAGTAATGAAGATGGTCGTAGGTTACAGGAATATTTAGATGGATTGCTCAGATGGGTAGAGTAGTGGCAAATGGTATTTATCCCTGATAAGGGCGAGATGATGTAGTTTGGAAGAAGAAACAAGATGAGGGAATATTTAATGAATAGTTAGACACAGGTTAGCTTAGAGGAACAGAGGGATCGCAGGGTAATTATTTACAGATCACTGAAGTCAGCAGAGCACATGAATAGGATAGTTAAGAAGGCATATGGGGACACTTGCTTTCATCAGTCATGGCATAGAATATAAGATCAAGGCGGTAATGTTGGAGTTGAACAATGCTTTAGTCAGGCCACAGATTGAGTACTGTGTGCAGTTCTGGTTACCTAAATACAGGGAAGGATATGTAAGCGTTAGATGGGGTACAGACGAGGTTCACCAGGATGTTGCCTGGGGTGAAGCCATTGAGCTGTAAGGAGAGATAGATAGGCCTAGACTGTTTGCTTTAGTGCAGAGAAGGCTGAGGGGGGACAGGATTGAGGTGTATAGGATTATGAGGGCTTTGGACAGGGTGAATAGAGAGCAGCTGTTCCCATTAGTTGAAGGGGCAATCGCAAGGGGACATTGTTTTAGAGTAAGAGGCAGGAGATTCTGAGAGTATTTGAGATAAAGCTTTTTCATTGTAATTGGTGAGAATCTGTAAGGCACTGCCTTGGAATACAGTGGAAAACTTACAACCTTTAAAAAATATTTGAATGAGCACTTGAAATATCACAACATACGGGAAGATGGGACAAGTGCAGGAAATTGGGATTAGTGCACTTTTATTGGCAGTTATTGTCAGTGTAGACTTGGTGGGCTAAAGTCTGTTTTTTGGGCTGTCTCACTTTCTGATTCTATGAATGAAGGGGCTTACTTCTGCATTGTATATGGTTCTGAACAGAAATATCACACTTGCCAGAAAGTAATACACCAGCTAATAGGAAAGGATTCCAGCATGTTCCAGAATGGCCCATTTTTGCAGCTCCACATGTGCAGTGTGAATATGAGTTGAAAACATTAATAGTTTGCTTTGATAGTCTTTGCCTGGCTAACAGCCATGATTGCCAGTGGTGATCACATTATGTAACCCAAGCTGGTGCTGATTGAGATCAAAGAACTCAAACTTGTTAAGGTTTCAGCTGAGCTATATTACAAAAGCCTCTGACTGTCTCCCTATGACCTATAGACTTGTAAGTCCATCCACCAGCTTCAACAATCAGTTCATCCAACACCGACGAACACTGGAGGCAATGTGTATTATTTACAAGGCGCACTGCAATGATGGCCCAAGGAGGTTTTGACAGCATTTTCTGAACTTATGGCCTTCAGCACCTAGAAGGACTAGTAAAGCTGATGTATGGAAACAACATCATCTGCAATTTACCCTCCAAGCCAGTGATCAGAGGCCCAAAACATCAGCTTTTGTGCTCCTAAGATGCTGATTGGCCTGCTGTGTTCATCCAGCCCCACACTTTGTAATCACTGATGTGTAACCGTTTTGCCATTCTTTCATTGTCACGGAATTAAAATCCTGCAATTTTCTTTCTAACAGCACCGTTGGTGTTCATACGCTACGTGGAATGCAACAGCACAAGGACGCAGCTTACCACCACCTTCTCAAGAGCATTTAAGGATGGGCAACAAATGCTGGCCTAGCACACATGCCAAAAATACTAAATATCTCAGGCTCAAAATCATTTCTTTGGAACTCCCTGCCTGAAAATGTGGTGGAGGCAAAGTCGTTAAAATATTTTCAAGGCAGAAATAGACAGCACGATGGCTCAGATATTAGCACTGCTGTCTCACAACACCAGACCCCCAGTTTGATTCCAGCCTCAGGCAATTGTCTGTGTGAAGTTTGTACATTCTCCCCACGTCTGTATGGGTTTCTTCTGGGGGATCCAGTTTCCTCCCACAGTCCAAAGATGGGCAGATTATGTGGATTGGCCGTGCTAAATTGCACATAGTGTACAGGGATGAGTTGGCTAGGTGGATTAGCCACGGGAAAGGCAGGGTTACAGGGACAGGCTGGTCAGCTGGATGTAGGTAGGATGGTCCTTGGAGGGTCGGTGCAGACTCAGTGGGACAAATGGCTTCTTCCCACACTGCAGGGATCCAATGGATAGTTTTCTGGTAGATGAAAGCTTATCAGGATAGTTGGGCATGTAGCATTGAGGTTACAAGCCAATCAGGTAAATGGTGGAGCAAACGCATGGGTCTGAATGGCCTAATCTTTGTTTGTTTGTTTAAAACTGATCCTTTGCTTTTCTTGACTGTTCTCCCACTGTACTGATCTTTTTTGGCTTACTGAAGTGCAGGAGTGGTCCTGTGGTGTATATCGACAGAAAGAGATACAGAATTGGTAATGACACAGGGAAATTTGAGTCAACTACTTCCACAGTTAGAATGTGGCTCTCAGCTGTGCATTTTGGTGCCGTTCCTTCAAAAACTTGCACACTTGAATCTTTACACTGGAATATCAATAAGGAATCAGTAGCTGGTCAAGCAATAAACATCCAGGCAAGGCACACAGGTAGATCAGAGAGAGGCATATCAATTTTTCCCTGCCCTTCCTTGTGGGAAGATAAATATTTGGGACTATGTTTAATGGAGTTTAGAAGAATAAGGGAGAATCTCATAGAAAGCTACTAAATACTAACAGGATCACAAAGTGTGAAGCCGGATGAACACAGCAGGCCAAGCAGCATCTCAAGAGCACAAAAGCTGATGTTTCAGGCCTAGACCCTTCACACTTTGTTATCTTGGATTCTCCAGCATCTGCAGTTCCCATTATCTCAAATACTAACAGGAATTGACAGTCTGAAAGCCGGAAGGTTGTTCCTGACAACCGGGAAGTCCAGAACCAGGGAGTCACAGCCCAAGAATACAGGGTAAGCCATTTAGGTCTGAAATGGGGAAACATTTCTTCACTCACAGAGTGATGAGCCTGTGGAATTCTCTATCACAGAAAGTGGTTGAGATGAAAGCATTGAATGTTTTCACAAAGGAGGTAAATATAATTCTTGGGGCTAAAGAGATCGAAAAGTATGAGAAAAGTGGAGCAGGATGTTCCTTTCTCTATTTGTCTCCTTTCCAACTCTAATAGCATTATAACTATTGAAAATAGGTCAAAAGAAAACTATTCTTTAAAATCACTGTAATTTTCTTAGTGCTTCTTCAAGAATCCGGGAGAGCTAGCAACCAAAATCATACTGTCTCAAAACTTTCTTTCAAGTTGTGGGAAAACATAAATGAAAGCTCATGCCATGTTTTGTAGATTGCTAAAGAGAGGTATCACAGAATTGTTTTGTGTCAAAAGGAGGCCATTTGGCCCATTGCGTTCATACTGGCTCTCTGATCATTGTGAATTAGTGCCAATTGCCTTTTCTCTGTAGCTGTTTATCTAAGCATCCAATGCCCATTTGAATGCTTGAATTGAACTTGCCTCTATCATACTTCCAGGCAGTACATTTCTGAACCAAATTACTCGCTGTGAGAGAAAGATTCTTTCATCCCCTGCATTTATTCCTTTGCAAAACTCTTTAAACAATGCCCTCTGCTTCACAATCTTTTTTATGAGCACGAGCAATTTCTCCCACTATGGTCTGTCCAGACCCCTCATGACTTTAAAGACTTAGATTTCACTTCAGCTTTCTTCTGTTGAAGGGAGTCACAACTTCCCCAAATTTTCCTCATAACTAGAGTTTCTCATCCCTGAAACCATTCTCGTAAGCCTTGATGCACTCTTTCAAAAGTATTCACATCCTTCCAATGGTATGGCAGCCAAAGCTGTACACAAAACTCAAGCTGAGGATTAACCACTGTCCTTTGTCAGTCAGGATAACCCTCCTCTCTTGTACTTAAAGCACCTATAAATGATGTCTAGAATGCACTTGCTTCTTTTTTTATAATACATGAAATGTGAGCATTGCTGGCTGAGCATTTACTGCACATCCCTAATTGACCTTGGGAAGATAATGGTGCTGCCTTCGGGGATCTGTTTTCTTGAGCTGCTACGGTCCACTTCGTCTAGATATTGCCCGTGATGCTGTTAGAAAGGGAGTTCCAAGATATTGAAGGAATAGCAATTGATTTCCAAATCAGGATACTGTGTTGTTTTGAGGAAATTTGCAGGCAGTGGTGTTCCCATGCATCTCTTAACCTTGTCGGTCTTTCTAGATAGCATTTTTCAAACCATGACCATGACTAAGAAGTCTTGGTGCATTGCTGAAATGCAACTTTTCCTATGCAATCATTCACACAGGTTTCTCTGTTCCTGCTGACCCTTTAGAATATTGCCCTTTAGCTAAGTGTCTGTCCATGCTCTTTCACCAAAGTGCATCAGCTCACACTTCTCCACATTGAACTTCATCTGCCAATTTTCTGCCTACCCCAGCAACATGGCAATGACTTGTTGAAGTTCTACGCTCTCTTCCTCACAGTTTACAATTCTCCCAACTTTGTACCATCCGCAGAGTTTGAATATCAAAATATGGAATGCCTATATATAAAAGGAAAAGCAAGGGTCATTTTACCAATCGTTGGGGAAATCCAGTACAATCTGTGTTATATTGAAAACAAATTGCAAAATGAGCTGGATTAATCTTTATAAGTCATTTGTTTGACCTCAGTTGATGGATAATGTCCTGGAGTAAGAGTCTTCAGTAATGAGGAGAAGCTGGAATAATTTTCTTTGGAGCAGAAAAGGCTATGGGGAGGATTAATGGAAGTTAGAACAGAATCCCTACAATGTGGAAGCAGGCCATTCAGCCCATCAAGTCCACATCAACCTCCAAAGAACATCCCACCCAGACCTGACTCCCTATCCTATCCCTGTAATCCCCATGGCTAACTCTCCTCGCCTGCACATCCCTGAACGCTATGGGCAATTTAACATGGCCAATCCACTTAACCTGCTTATCTTTGGGCTGTGGAGGGAACTGGAGCAACCTTAGAAAACCCAAGCTGTCATAGGGAGGATGTGCAAACTCCACGCTGGCTAGCCACCCAAAGATCCAAACAAACCCAGATTCCTGGTGCTATAGAGCAGCAGTGCTAACCTCTGAGCCACTGTGCCACTCAAATTCTTACAGGTATGAGCTGTTTTGATGGAACTGACAGGGAGAAACTATTTCTAGTGACAGTACAATTAGTAACCAGAGGACTCCCCAGCATTGTCAATATTTCAAAATGGGAGCTGCAATGCTCTGTTGCACATGGTGGAACTGCCTTGCATGTCACTCAGGCAAACATGAACCTAGATACCTGCAAAATTCTCACAGGGTACGACAGGTTACATGTAAATAGGACATTTCCCCTGGCCAGTAAGCCTAGAACCAGGGACACCGTTTCAGACTAAAACAGAACTGAGATGGAATTTCTTCACACAGTGGGTGATGAATCTTTGGAATTCTCCACCCAGTGCAATTCAATCATTGAGCAGGCTCAAGGCAGTAATTGATAGTTTTCCAAGGACTCATGGCATCAAGAACCATGAAGATAATTCTGGAAAGGGACATTGTCAGGGGCCGAGTAACCATGATGGAACTGAGTATCAGGGTATGTTCATTGGGCTGAATGGTCTGCTCCTCTGTTCCATCACTTCTGCCTTTATTCGTGAGAATCTACTGCATGATTCATATTCCACATTTATTTTTACACCAGCAATAGAACTGAGGAAGAAAGAGCCAAAAAAACTAAAGGCAATCGCATCAAAAAGTTTTAAAACAGTGAACAATGGCTCATTTTATTATGTATCTCAATCAGTTTTCAATTTTTGTCAGCAATAATCAAAGTCCTAAAGTGAACAGTCTCTTCAAATGAGACTATTGTATCTACGCTGCTGGGTTTCAGCCAAACTATCAGTAATCCCAAAGTTTATTTTCGTCTTTGTAATGTAAGTGCCAAATTGATATGAATTAAAGCAAACCATCTCTTCATCATCACCATATCTCATTAACTTGAACATCAAAGAGAAGCAGCCACATTAAATTGCATTGAAATATTTCAATCCTGAGTTGCTTCAGGGAATGAAAATGATAATTCCACCCCCCTCTGGTTTATGCCAAGGAAAGAATTCTAACACTATTTAACTAGAGTCTTCCACAGAGTGAGCTACACCACATTACTGTTGTGGGTAAACATCCATCCTGCACACTGTTAAGTTGCGCCAAGTGTAAGAGGGAAGGTGGTCGGATCAGAATACTGAGATAACAAGGTGTAGAGATGGATGAACACAGCAGGCCCAGCAGCATCAGAGGAGCAGGAAGTCTGACGTTTTGGACCTAGACCCTTCTTCAGAAATCAGAGCAGAATGCTGTCAGCTGCCCACTTTCAAACATGTCCTGCAGATGAGTAAGACATTCTGTAAAACCTACAAATATACACAAAAATAGGAGCAAGAGTAAGTCATTCGACCTTTCAAACCTTCCTGCATTCAGCTTCTGAAAATGATGACATAACCAGGGGACACAGTGGCTCAGTGGCACAGTGGTTAGCACTGCTGTCCCAAAGTGCCAGGGACCCGGGTTTGATTTCATCCTCAGGTGACTCTGTGTGGAGTTTGCACATTCTCCCCGTGTCTGCGTGGGTTTCCTCCGGGTGCTCCGGTTTCCTCCCACAGCCCAAAGATGTGCAGGTTAGGTGGATTGGCCATGATAAATAGCCCATAGTGTTCAGGGATGTGTAGCTTAGGTGGGTTAGAGTGGGCTGAGTCTGGGCAGAGTGCTTTATGGTACAGTATGGACTTGTTGGGCCAAAGGGCCTGTTTCCACATTGTAGGGATTCTTTCATTTCGATTTGTAAGTTATCCCACAAGGCAATGTCACCACATGCAGCTATATAAATAAATGCTGAAATATAGAAAGTAGGGGCAGGAATAGGCCATTCAGCCCTCAAGCCTCCTCTACCATTCAGTATCATCATGGCTGATCATCCAACTCAGTACCCTGTTCCCACTTTCACCAGATACTCTTTGATCACTTTCGCCCTAAGAACGATATCTATCTCCTTGAAAACATTCAATGTTTTGACCTCAATCACTTTCTGCATTAAAGTATTCCACAGGCTCACCACTCTATGGGTGAAGAAGTTTCTTCGCACCTAAATTGGCCTACTCCATATTTTTAGATGTTGACTCCTCGTTCTGGATTCCCCAGTCATCAAGAGCATCTTCCTTTGTTTTACTCTTATAGGTTTCTATGAGATTCCCCTCTCATTCTTCTAAATTCCAGCTTACATAACCTTAACTCTCTTACTACATCAGTCCAGCCGTTTCAGAAAAGTTATCCCTTTTGTGCAGTCAGTTAATGTACAAAACATTGAATACAACCCCATCACATTGATACTTTTGCTATTTTGATTGTTAAATTCATAGAAATGATATTCTATCCATTTTAACGAATGAAAGGAAGAAATGAATTAAGGCCATCATCTTTAGTACCCACCTTGGGTGCTCTCCCTTGTCATCAGTTCTGTCCATCTGTCAGTCAGCTGTCTGAGGATGAATCAGACAGTTAGCTCATTGGGCATATTTGACTCTGGATGGGTTTTCCATCACATATTTATGCCGTCGCTAAGACAGCTCAATTCTACCACCATAAAATCTTATACCACCCTTGCCTCAGCTCATCCCATCACCTCCAGAATTGACTGTCCCAACCAGCCTCCCATCTTCTACCCTCTGACATCGTAACATCACATAAGCCTTTGCTGCCCAAGCCTTAACTCACACCAAGCCGTGTTTACATACTATCCATGTGCTTGATGATGTATGCTGGCTCTCAGTGATACAACACCTTGACATTGAAATTGTTGTTGTTATTCCAAAACCCCTTCATTGATACTCTCCCTCGCTATGATGTCCTCCAACTGCATTTCTTCCTTTCCCTAACCCAGTGTCAAATGAGGCAGAGAAAGCTCATCCTCAACTCTTTTTCCACGGTTACAATTTCCCAGGATGACTTACTGGTCTCTTTGAGGCTCGAGGGGAAGAAACATATTGCATCAAACATGGCTGACTCCTCTGTTCTTGCCACCTGACATTGGCCTATTGGATAATCAATCTGTTAGGCACTGTACAAATGTCTGTGGCAGTTCAGCCCTGTGCAGAGGTATCTGAACCCAGAGCTCCTAGCTCTGAGGCAGGGGCACTCCTCATGGCAACACAGAAGGATGTGGACAGGGGGGTTAGAAAGCAGCTGTTCCCCTTAGCCAAAGGATTAAGAACAAGGGGTCATGCTTTTAAGATGAAAGTTTGAAGGTATTTGAGGAAATAATAAAATATGAGAAGGTATTTGAGGAAACATTTCTTTTCACCCAGATGAACATGGGTGTTGGGAATGCATGATCTGCAGGTGTAGTTGAGGCTAGAAGCATCACAACCTTTAAAAAGCACTCAGATGAGAACTTGTGAAGTGCCATAGCAATCAAGGTCGTGGTCCTAATGCAGGAAAGAAGTAGTAGTGTAGGCAAAGTGTGTTTTAGGTGGTATAGATTCAATGGGCCACAGGACCTCTTCTGTGCTGTATGATTCTATGATTTTCCCTTGCTCTGGCCACACAACCCTCTAATACACAACCCTACCTTCTCAGCCTGACACACAGCTCCCCCCCCTGCTACTTATATCCGCGCCCCCCTTCCCCTCCCCCATTCTGAAGGAGAGTCTGGACCCAAAATGTCAGCTTTCCTGCTCCTCTGATGCTGCCTGCCCTGCTGTGTTCCTCCAGCTCCACGCTGTGTTATCTCAGACTTCAGCATCTGCAGTTTTTACTACCTCCAAGTTATCTGCTGTTCTCAAATTCTGGCCTCTTTCACATCCCCGATTACAATCACCCCATCATTGATGTCTTTCACCTGTCTGGGGTCTGAGTTCACCAATTGCTTCCCTAATTCTCTCACTTCCCTCTTTTAAGATGCTCCTTGAAATGCACACTGTTGACGAAGCTTTTGCTCATCCAATCTACGAGTTTCATAGTGTCAAATTTTGTCACATGAAAACACTATGGAATGCTTTGGGACGTTTCCTATTGTCAAGGTCCTCAATAAATATAGAGTCATTGTTATTCAAAAGTATAGTGATTACTTTACAGGACTAGCAACCCTGGAAGCCTGGGCTAATAATTTGGACGAATAATGGAAAATTGAGAAAAACCTGGACCAAAAATGTTAACTCTGCTTTGTCTCTACAAATATCACCAGATCTGCTGACTTTTTCCAGGAATTTCTGTTTCTGTTTGTGGTATGTTGACAATTTGGAGGCAGTTTAACAAACCTGGAAATAAGACAAAACCAAGTTTTAAAAATCCATGAAGTGACCACAAACTGTCAGAGTGTCAGAAAGTAAAACCCAAGTGCTTCATTGAGATTCTACAGGGAAATAAATCAATGGGAACGGTGGACAAGGTCAAAATTTCTTGATGCCAAATGGGCTCATCAGTGATTCTAATTTCTTTGCTCAATGACTGAAATATCAGTTGTTGTAGTTTTTGGACAGTCTTGCACTCCCAGAATTTCATCCTGCTTAATACAGGAAACAAAGATGCAGGTGTACGATGGGAGAAACCTATAAATATGGGAAAATTTCATCCAGAAAGTCTTTTTTTTTCATTTACTTAATGAAATAAAAGGTGACAGTAACTTCTTGAAATTTTAACTACCGAGCAATTACTTATGCAGCTGAGACAGAGATGCAACAAAGACCAAATTCAGGATACCAAAAACATAGCTCGACCTTCAGGAAGGTCAACATAGTACTGCAGGCAATCCAATTGGATCACTCAAGGTTCTTAAGGGGATTGACAGGGCACATACTGAAAGTTTACTTCCACTCGTGAGAGGGCCTAAGATCAGAGGACATAATCTCAGATCCAATTAACAATGAGAAGGAATGTCTTCCCTCATGACATAGTGAATCTATGGATTTTTTTAAATTACAGATGTCAGGAGAGGCTGGGCTATTGACTATTTTCAAGGCTGAGAAAGATAGATTTGTAATCAGTGAGGGGAATTAAGGATTATGCAGGAAAGTAGAGTTAAGGATTATCAGATCAGGCATGATCTCATTGAATGAAAGAGTTGACCCAAAGGGTTGAATGGCCTACATCTGCTCCTGCATCTTATGTTACTGTTATTGGTTTTGGCTTTTGTCAGTATTACTTGTGGATTGTCCCAGTGAGTGCAAGTTGAAACACTGAGTAATGTGATTTTTTTCAGGTAATGTTATGAAGTATGACTTTTAACAGGTGACCAATGCCATACTGTCCATCTGGCATCACTATTTTCATCCAGTTCTACCTAGCCATAGTCATACAGTTGCAAGTTGCAGCGAGCCTGAATAAATCAATGGCATGGTATAAAGCCACTGATACACTCAGTAAAATCTACAGAGACGTGAAGTTGCTTTGCAAATGTAAATATGAATCTATTTTCTTCTACAAAGAAAAGGTCACTTTATGAGGTCCTTTGACAGGATCATCTCACTGCATTGGAAATAAATTTACCCGCAGAATGAGTTGTGTGCCTCTACTCTCTAGTCCCTTTACTTCAGTGCTTACTCAAGCACAGGGATTGTAATCATTCTCTTCTGCTTGCTGGTTGACAAGGAAAGCATGGTTTAATAATCTAAATCTCATTAATCTAAAATACCTATTCCAGTCTAGAGGTTATGTAAAGTGCATCATGTTCCAGCTCTAACAATCTTTTCTCCTCACACTCAACTCCTCCTCCAATCCATTTTAGTACTCATTTTTAAAAATGTATTCTATTCTTTTCTTCTCTGCATTTTGTCCGAGTGTGTGTCTGTGTGTGTGTGTGTGTGTGTGTGTGTGTGTGTGTGTGTGTGTGTGTGTCTGTGTGTGTGTGTGTGTGTGTGTGTGAGAGAGAGAGAGAGTGAGTTCAAGCAAAACAATTTGTGTGAAGGCTACTTTCATCAATCTGAAGGCAATTTCACAATATATACACAGAGAGTTGTGAAAGCATGGAATGCGTTGCCAGCAGCAGTTGTGGAAGCAAGGTCATTGGGGTCATTTAAGAGACTGCTGGACATGCATATGGTCACAGAAATTTGAGGGTGCATACATGAGGAACAATGGTCAGCACAACATTGTGGGCTGAAGGGCCTGTTCTGTGCTGTACTGTTCTATGTTCTATGTTCTATGTTCTATATACCTAGCCCATGGGGGTAAAATGATGATAGTTAGTCACTTTAAACAGTTTGGATTTACCAACATCCAATGGCTGATTAGCAGCTTACAGAATTTGAATAGGGTAACAAACCATTCAGCTTGTGCCATACTCAAGTCTCCTGTCACATTACTTCAATCTACAGTGATATCCCTCTTAGCTCAGGGCTGGTTTATGATGCAAAGTTTCACTAACAGCAGATTCAATCCCTACACCAGCTGAGGTGAATTCTTCATTCTCATCTTTTCCCTGTCAGACTGAGATGTGTTGAATCTCAGTTTAAACCACCACCAGTTACATTTGTCTAATAAGAAAGCAGCCCAGTGGACCAGTCAGACAACAGAGACTGCACCTTTATTCCTCTATCCCTTTTGTCCTCAAAATAATTACCAAATCACCCTTTATTTCCTTGTACCCAGTACATAGGCTCTGCCCAACTACTCAACACCAGCCCCTAGACAGAGGAGCCCCTCTGAATTGCCTGTTTATATCAGTCAGCCAGGGCTCCCTGATTGTTAATCTGGGCCAATCTCAATCAAGAATTGTATAGTCAGTGAGATCCAGCTGGCCCTGATTCCAATCACTACAGTCCTTGTGTGTTTATCCAGCATTCTCTTAAATGAGCTATTCACTCGTCTCCTCCTTGGTGGTGAGTTCCAATTTCCAACATCTTCCAACATCCATCATCTAGAAGGACAAAGGTAACAAGCACGTAGCAACATCACCACCTGATAGTCCCCTCCAACGCACACACCATCCTGACTTGGAACTGTATCTCTGTTCTCTCACTGCCACTGGGTCAAAACCCTGAAACCTCCTGACAGCGCTAGGGGCCTATCTACACTTCTAGGACTGTAGTGGTTTAAGAAGGCAGCTCACGACCGTCTTCTCAAGGGCAATCAGGAATATGCGCCAAATATTGACCCAGCCAGGAATATTCATATTCTATTAATAAATAATAACTGAGTGACAAAGCCTTTCCTGAATTGGATTATCTTATTCATTACAATCTCACATCTAAGACCCTTGATTTTCGTCTTCTTCTTGTGGCAAGTATCATTTATAACTCGATGGCAAATCACCAACTCCACCAAATAAATTTCTTGATCTTTAGAGTGGGAGTTTACCGCTCAGGAGGGAATATTGCTCTGAATCTGTCCTCCTAAGTTGGATATGCTTCCATGTATCTGTGGTTTTGATGCTGGGGTCAGTCAAGGTAAAGAAACAGCTTCCAAAGAATAGTATTGGAGACACTGCTGCAGCACCTGAAGGGGTGGAAACCAAGGCCTTTAGCAACTATCCCTGGCCATCAGGGATGATCAGAGGTCCCTGCTAGGTTCTATCTCCCTCCAAGAATGGAACATTGGGCCCATTGCCATCACTTCCCTGATGCTACATCTGGTAGCATTAGAAAGCAACAGGAAGTGAAATGGAAGGCAAGGATCTAAGAGCCCATCATCATTTGTAGCAGAGAAGGTGTGGCCAATTCAGGCCCAATGAAAGAAAGGAGTGAGAGGAAACTATCAATCTGTTAAAGCCCAACAGTATGAACTTTCTCCTATTTGCTGCCTAGATATCATTCAAGTTTGGGCAGAATCCCATCCTATTTATGTTTGAACGTAGCCATCTGCTTGATTGCAACACTAATGCAGGCTTTATTGTGGCTGAGGAAACATCTCAACATTATTCCACCCCAATTAATGCATCATCACGCCTGACTTGCATTTTTGTCATCAAGAATATGCTACAGTGAAGACATTCTCTGTGGTTTGCTGAAGATAGCATCCGGTTAAAACAACACTAACAATCCTCAGAAAAGTCACTGTTCAGTATTGGTTACAGGTACACAAATGCTACAAATCTAACTAAAAGTCAGGGTAAATAGTTCCTTGAAATCTGAAATTGAAATTTATAAGATCCAAAAAAGAAGTCAGATTTGAGTTTATAGAGCACCATTCACACCAAATAAAATCCCAAAGCACTTTTTCAACCATTGAATTACATTTGAAATGTTGCATTGTTGGAAACACAAATTCAGATATTACAACAGGAGTGACTTGTGGAGCAAAGTTTGACAATTCTGGTGTTAATGAAGAAAATACAATCCTTTAATTACAGATCCAGTCACAAGGTTAGCAATGTCAATACTCATTAATGATCGGCCACAGAGTCGATCAAGAAATGGACTTGAGATTAGTGGAAAAAGGCTGGTATTACAACAGAGATTTAATAGAGCTGTTCAAAATTATGTGGGGTTTTCATTGGGTAAGTAAGGATAAATTGTTTCTAATGACTGGAAGGACAAAAATTTAAGATAATTCACAAAAGGAAAGCTGAAGAGACATGTTGTGGCACGGTGAGTGATGATCTGGAATACACTGCCTGAAAATCTGGCAGCAGCAGATTCAAAAGAGAATTGGATATATACTTGAAACATAAAGAAATTGCAGGCACATTGGTAAAAGAAAGAGGAGAGTGGGACTAATTTGACACATCTTTCAAACAGCACAGTGAAATGAATTGTCTCTCCCTGTGTTGTCTGGTTCTGAATCTGAGGTACAGACTGTTTGTTCCTTCATTTCCATGTTTCAGTGCAATATCTACACTTGTGCTATCTCCCTCCCAATAGTCTTTCATCTCTTCCTTCCTAGTTATCTCTTTGATTCTCACCCTCGTTCTTTGCCTTTGCTCAGTAAGGAAAGACATTCAAAAGGCAGGAATGGAAATAAAATATTGAGAGAATAAAAAGTAGAGCATTTTCTTTTAATTTATGACTCAATCTTCAGATGTAAAGTTTTGTGTAAATATTCCATGCTGCAAAATGATAACACAGAAGTCTTTATGTTCTCATATCTCCCCTGCTCAGCCTGGTTTGTTACTCTCCACAGGCCCAAAATACTCATCCCCAGCCACACCAGTAATTTTTAATCACCGATAGAGTTACATTCTGTGAATATGAGAGAGTAGGAGCTCTTCTATACGGGAAATGATGTGAGGCTGTGGTGCATGTTACGTGGCAACATTTAAGAATAGTCTTGAGAAAGTTAGGTCATTGCTTTTGGCTGGTGTGAATGCATTAGGCTGCAGGATACAGGTATCTGTGCTGTAAATTTCTATATCCCTGTGAGCTTAATTGATTTTGATTGAACACCAAGATATAGTGAAAAATATTGTTTTGTGTGCTAACCAGACAAATCGTACTTTATGTAAGTTCGTCAGGGTAAATGAACAGAATGCAGAATATAGTGTTACAGCTGCATAGAAGGTGCACTGAATGATCAACTGTAATATAAGAGAGGTTTGTTGATAAGCCTGATATGTTTGTTGAGGGAATGGAAAACTGTGGGACATAGAACATAGAACATTACAACGCAGTACAGGCCCTTTGGCCCTCGATGTTGCGCCAACCTGTGAAACCAAGCTGAAGCCCATCTAACCTACACTAATCCATTATCATCCATATGTTTATCCAATGACCATTTAAATGCCCTTAAAGTTGGCGAGTCCACTACTGTTGCAGGCAGGGCATTCCATGCCCTTACTACTCCCTGAGTAAAGAACCTACCTCTGACATCTGTCCTGTATCCATCACCACTCAATTTAAAGCTATGTCCCCTCATGCTAGCCATCTCCATTCGAGGAAAAAGGCTCTCACTGTCCACCCTATCTAATCCTCTGATTATCTTGTATGTCTCTATTAAGTCACCTCTTAACCTTCTTCTCTCTAATGAAAACAGCCTCAAGTCCTTCAGCCTTTCCTCATAAGACCTTCCCTCCATACCAGGCAACATCCTGGTAAATTTCCTCTGCACCCTTTCCAATGCGTCCACATCCTTCCTATAATGCGGCGATCAGAACTGTATGCAATACTCCACGTGCAGCCGCACCAGAGTTTTGTACAGCTGCAACATGACCTCATGGCTCCAAAACTCAATCCCTCTACCAATAAAACCTAACACACTGTACACCTTCCTAACAACCCTATCAATCTGGGTGGCAACTTTCAAGGGTCTATGCACATGGACACCGAGATCTCTCTGCTCATCTGCACTACCAAGAATCTTACAATTTGCCCAATACTCTGTATTCCTGTAACCCCTTCCAAAGTGAATCACCTCACACTTTTCCACATTAAACTTGATTTGCCACCTCTCAGCCCAGCTTTGCAGCTTATTTATGTCCCTCTGTAACCTGCAACATCCTTTCACACTATCCACACCTCCACCGATTTTAGTGTCATCCGCAAATTTACTAACCCATCCTTCTACGCCCTCATCCAGGTCATTTATAAAAATGACAAACAGCAGTGGTCCCAGAACAGATCCTTGCGGTATACCACTAGTAACTGGTCTCCAGGATGAACATTTCCCATCAATCACCACCCTCTGTCTTCTTACAGCTAGTAAATTTCTGATCTGAGCTGCTAAATCACCCTCAATCCCATGCCTCTGCATTTTCTGCAAAAGCCTACCAAGGAGAACCTTATCAAACATTTTACTGAAATCCATATACACCACGTCAACCGCTTTATCCTCATCCACCTGTTTGGCCACTTTCTCAAAGAACTCAATAAGGTTTGTGAGGCACGATCTTCCCTTCACGGGAATAGAAATGATACGAGTGCATCAGAATAGGACAAAGGGCCACTGGATTCAAAGTGTTAACTCTGTTTTCTCTGTATAGATGCTGCCAGACCCGCTGAGTTTCTCCAGCAATTTCTGTTAACATTCTGGACAGGGCTTGAATCCTGCTTGGGCAGAATTTGAACTCAATAAACTTTCACTTGACAAAGAAGCAGTGCTCCAAAAGCTTGTGGTTTGAAATGAACCTGTTGTCATATGACTTTTGCCTTCATCCATCCCAATGCAACACTAGTACCACACATCAAGACTGCTCAGAGTGAAGGCAATTTTAAGCGTTAAAATTAGAGATGACTAGAAGCTCAATATGACACTTGCCAACTAATTGGATGTGCTAGTCAAAGTAGTCCCCTAACATGCATTTGATCTCCCCAGTGTAGAGGCAGATATACCATGAGCAGGAAATGTCACACAGCTAGCTCTGTTGACCTAAATTTTGACTATGTCTTTCTCTTCACAGAAGCTGCAAATCTTGCTAATTATTTGCAGCATTTTCGGTTTTTAATTCGGTTTTCCAATACTGGCAGAAATTTGCTTTTGTAGACTCTTATGCAGTTTGCTGAAAAATGTAATTTTGTATCATCATAATAATGTAAATAAATCATAAATAACCACAGCACTTCCTCCACAACAAGCAAAATGCACAGTTAATCTTGAAAATTACTCAGTAACAGCAGAGAAAAATTGTGCCAAAAATATTGCAAATCATTGTGAATACTGATGAAGCCATTTCATTTGACAATGGAGGACAGATTCCAATAGAGCTGACCTGATTTGTTTGGCAGGTGCCTACTGGGTTTGGAGGAATGACATTTTTACACACCTTCCCTATGTCATTCTGCTCTGTTTTCAACAGAAATGTCAATTGATTGCCTTGAATAACCAGTGTCGCACTTGATCTCATCAGTTTCTCACTCAGAGTGTAGGTGAAAATTAATCCTCAACATATGCAAACGCAACAAATTTGAATTTATCAAAAGTCCTTTCTGAAAAAAACACCTAGTGGATTCCGAGATAATGGGAACTGCAGATGCTGGAGATTCCAAGATAATAAAATGTGAGGCTGGATGAACACAGCAGGCCAAGCAGCGTCTCTGATGAAGGGTCTAGGCCCGAAACGTCAGCTTTTGTGTTCCTGAGATGCTGCTTGGCCTGCTGTGTTCATCCAGCCTCACATTTTATTACCTAGTGGATTCCAATGCTTTACTGGTCAATATCTCCCTTTTCCTTCCTGATAATGTAAAGTCCATTGTCCATTTCATAACTTAGCCCAGGTAGAGTTTATCTATAACTCTTGTCCGCCCTAACCTAAAGTGGATCTTGATCCACATGTGACTCAGTTTTGAAATTCTCATCATATTGTGTTTGAATTCCACTATAGTTTCTATTTTTGCTATCTCTGTGAATTCCTCCAGCACTTTAAATCTACAAAGTGCTCCTCGAATTCTGGGCACTTTGCTTTCTCACTTTTACTCACTTCACAAGTATTGACTGTTCTTTCACCGGATCCCAAGCTCTGAAATTCCCTACCTACACCTGTTGATCATCTGCTGTCCTTTAAGGTGCAACTTCAAAACGTACCTCTTTTACTGAGTTTTTGACTATCAGCCCCAATTTCTTATGTTGTTCTGGGTCACATTTTGTTGAGTGACACAATGCCCAGGATTGCAGATCTTGTAACACAATTTACAACATTAAATGTAACTTTGCATTTGGATAGCATTTACTGAATAATCCAGAATGCATGAGTTATTGTGCTGACAACCAATGTAGGATCGGCAGTCAGGCTCACAATGTAGCACACTGAAGCATACTGGAAGCTTCAGAGGTGAATGCACATAGTCCTACTCCTTATAGGCAGACAGGATACGTACACAAGCTGCAACTTGAAAAAATAGCTGACAGCCATTCATTGGTTCATTCCTTAGGAGAATGTTCTGGCTAATTAGAATCAATTGCTTAGTTTAAAATTTAAACATAATCTGGCAGTTAACTCTCAATAATCATTAATGGGTACATTCTTCATAGCAACAGTTTAACCAATCAAAGTGCAATTGCTAGTCAACTAGCATTCTCCTCTCTCCAGTATCAATTTTTTTTCCCCCCTTGAAACGCTATTCTTGTGAATCGGCCTGATGAGTGCAAAATGAAAACCTTTTACAAAATTAGCACTTTTGAAGCAATAATCCTACGTTATATTCTCAAATGACCAATAATACCACCAGGAGATCTAGCACATAATTACTCTAGTCCATGATGTAGCTTCAGGCATTGGATTTGAAATGCTGCACATTCTATAATCCTGCCACAATGATGGAGACGGAGTCCCTTCGCTGATCTCACGAAACTTGAGGGGATGAGAACATTGCTATAAAGGTGGGTGCGTGGGGGCCGGGAAATGGTGCTGAGTCAACGGAGAGAGTGGCCAAAAGGAGAAAATGCTGAAGACTGTTGCCAGACCCCTTTGTCTCCCTGTTTTCCCTGCGCACCACACATCAAAAAGGTAATAAAATGTGAGGCTGGATGAACACAGCAGGCCAAGCAGCATCTCAGGAGCACAAAAGCTGATGTTTCGGGCCTAGACCCTTCATCAGAGAGGGGGATGGGGTGAGGGTTCTGGAATAAATAGAGAGAGAGGGGGAGGCGGACCGAAGATGGAGAGAAAAGAAGATAGGTGGAGAGGAGAGTATAGGTGGGGAGGTGGGGAGGGGATAGGTCAGTCCAGGGAAGACGGACAGGTCAAGGAGGTGGGATATATTTGACCTCTGAAGTGTTAGATCAAGGATATTCAAATTCTTCTGAAAATGCCTCTAAGGGAACAGGTTATTTTTAAAGGTCTGATGCTGTCATGTGATAGGGTTAATTTGTAATAGATGATTCCATGGCAGAGATTATAAAATGATCACATTTAAACTTAACATGAAATTCTGTTAAGTTAAAAACAAGTATAGCCAGTTAGAGACACGAGAGTGAACTGATTAAAATAGGTTAGAAAATTAGGTTAAAAGATAAATTTGATAGGCAAAAGTAAACATTTTAAAAAGGTAATCCATAACTCTCAATGAGTGTACATTCCTTTTGAAGGATAAGAACTATACTAAAAATGTGATCCAAACATTGCAATCACAACTTCTCTAGTTTGTCATGTTGACCTGTCCGTCTTCCCTGGACTGACCTATCCCCTCCCAACCTCCCCACCTACACCCTCTCCACCTATCTTCTTTACTCTCCATCTTCGGTCCGCCTCCCCCTCTCTCCCTATTTATTCCAGAACCCTCATCCCATCCCCCTCTCTGATGAAGGGTCTAGGCCCAAAACGTCAGCTTTTGTGCTCCTGAGATGCTGCTTGGCCTGCTGTGTTCATCCAGCCTCACATTTCATTATCTTGGAATTCTCCAGCATCTGCAGTTCCCATTATCTCTGATACTATTTTAACATCGAAAAGGTACTAATCTTTCGCGTGAATGTAAAAGATTCCATGGAGAAGAGCAGGGAGGTTCTCTTGCTATCATGGCAAAAATTTATTATCTACTGAGATCACTGATCTGGAGATTTTTTTCAGTGGTAGTTATGGGAGCTTGCTGTTTGCACGTGTGCTGTCTTGTTTCCTGCATTGCAATAATGGAATTAAATGTCAAAAGGAGCTGTTTGGTTGAAGATTATCTTAGTATGTCTGCTTTAGAAAAATTAATTATTTCTTATAGATAGTAAGAACAGCCGATGCTGGAGCCTGAGATAACACAGTGTGGAGCTGGAAGAACATAATAGGCCAGGCAGCATCAGAGGAGCAGGAAGGCTGACATTTTCCTCCGCTCGTTTCGCAATAAACAACTGCACCTCCCAGTCGCAAACCATTTCCACTCCCCCTCCCATTCTTTAGATGACATGTCCATCATGGGCCTCCTGCAGTGCCACAATGATGCCACCCGAAGGTTGCAGGAACAGCAACTCATATTCCGCTTGGGAACCCTGCAGCCTAATGGTATCAATGTGGACTTCACCAGCTTCAAAATCTCCCCTTCCCCCACCACATCCCTAAACCAGCCCAGTTCGTCCCCTCCCCCCACTGCACCACACAACCAGCCCAGCTCTTCCGCTCCACCCACTGCATCCCAAAACCAGTCCAGCCTGTCTCTGCCTCCCTAACCTGTTCTTCCTCTCACCCATCCATTCCTCCCACCCCAAGCCGCACCTCCATCTCCTACCTACTAACCTCATCCCACCTCCTTGACCTGTCCGTCTTCCCTGGACTGACCTATCCCCTCCCTACCTCCCCACCTATACTCTCTCCACCTATCTTCTTTTCTCTCCATCTTCGGTCCGCCTCCCTGGACTGACCTATCCCCTCCCTACCTCCCCACCTATACTCTCGTCTCCACCTATCTTCTTTTCTCTCCATCTTCGGTCCGCCTCCCCCTCTCTCCCTATTTATTCCAGAATCCTCACTCCAACCCCCTCTCTGATGAAGGATCTAGGCCCGAAACGTCAGCTTTTGTGCTCCTGAGATGCTGCTGGGCCTGCTGTGTTCATCCAGCCTCACATTTTATTATTTTGAGACAGGACCCTTCTTCACAAAATTCCTTCTTTACTTCCTTCCTTTCACTTTCTTTCTCTATCTTTCTGTCTGTATCTTTCTTTATCTCTTACATTTACATCCTTTTATCTCTTCTTTCTTTCTTGCCCCATTTCTCTCTCTTTCATTTCCTTCTCTCACTTGAGTACATGACAATAAAGATAATTCAATTCAATCAGTTCTCTTTCTTTCTCTGTCTGTTTCATTCCTTTCTTTCCCTCTGTCTCCCTTTTTCTCAGTTGTTTCTTTATTTTCCTCCTTCTTTCTTTTTTTTCTTCTTTTCTTCCTCTCTTGTGTGTTTCTCTGTCTTTCTCATACCTGTATCCGTTTCTCTCGATAAACTCCTGAACTGTATGAGAATGGGAAATTCCATTCTGTAAACACTGTCCAATCTCAACTCCAGGTAATGGCTAAAGACGTGCAGAGTACTCCAGCCAGCCAGTTGGCAGAGTCTGTGGTTGCTTTGTTTGCCTGGCTTAGACAGCCCTGCCAGTTCTCTCCATTGTACTAGAGATAATGGGAACTGCAGATGCTGGAGAATCCAAGATAATAAAATGTGAGTCTGGATGAACACAGCAGGCCAAGCAGCACCTCAGGAGCACAAATGCTGACGTTTCGGGCCTAGACCCTTCATCAGAGAGGGGGATGGGGTGAGGGTTCTGGAATAAATAGGGAGAGAGGGGGAGGCGGACCGAAGATGGAGAGAAAAGAAGATAGGTGGAGAGAGTATAGGTGGGGAGGTAGGGAGGGGATAGGTCAGTCCAGGGAAGACGGACAGGTCAAGGAGGTGGGATGAGGTTAGTAGGTAGATGGGGGTGTGGCTTGGGGTGGGAGGGAGGGATGGGTGAGAGGAAGAACAGGTTAGGGAGGCAGAGACAGGTTGGACTGGTTTTGGGATGCAGTGGGTGGAGGGGAAGAGCTGGGCTGGTTGTGTGGTGCAGTGGGGGGAGGGGATGAACTGGGCTGGTTTAGGGATGCAGTTGGGGAAGGGGAGATTTTGAAACTGGTGAAGTCCACATTGATACCATTAGGCTGCAGGGTTCCCAGGCGGAATATGAGTTGCCGTTCCTGCAACCTATGGGTGGCATCATTGTGGCACTGCAGGAGGCCCATGATGGACATGTCATCTAAAGAATGGGAGGGGGAGTGGAAATGGTTTGCGACTGGGAGGTGCAGTTGTTTGTTGCGAACTGAGCGGAGGTGTTCTGCAAAGCGGTCTCCAAGCCTCCGCTTAGTTTCCCCAATGTAGAGGAAGCTACACCGGGTACAGTGGATGCAGTATACCACATTGGCAGATGTGCAGGTGAACCTCTGCTTAATGTGGAATGTCATCTTGGGGCCTGGGATAGGGGTGAGGGAGGAGGTGTGGGGGCAAGTGTAGCATTTCCTGCGGTTGCAGGGGAAAGTGCCGGGTGTGGTGGGGTTGGAGGGCAGTGTGGAGCGAACAAGGGAGTGACGGAGAGAGTGGTCTCTTCGGAAAGCAGACAGGGGTGGGGATGGAAAAATGTCTTGGGTGGTGGGGTCGGATTGTAGATGGCGGAAGTGTTGGAGGATGATGCGTTGTATCCGGAGGTTGGTGGGGTGGTGTGTGAGAACGAGGGGGATCCTCTTTGGGCGGTTGTGGCGGGGGCGGGGTGTGAGGGATGTTTTGCGGGCAATGCGGGAGACGCGGTCAAGGGCGTTTGTTGCGGGAAATGCGGGAGACGCGGACTTTGTACTTACTGACTGAACTGTGCGAAAGGGACCTAAATGTATGAGTCAGCAGGTTTTGGTGATAAGACAAGCAAATGAATAAAAGCAAGAACGGTGCCGTTACTCGAGAATAACATCTGCATTTTTCTAATTTAGCAAAGGCCCTCTGATAATGCATGTTTTAATAAGATCTTGGATTTATTTATATAACAGTTGGCTCTGATTTCCAGCCACGCACCACTTTTCATTTCAATTTTTATGTCAGACTCGTCCAATTTTCATGGTGATAAAGGGGAGATCTTAGCAGTTGAACCAGTAAATAATCCATTAGTCAGTATCCACACGCAATTGAGCACTTTATGTAAAGTCTTACGCTGTCTGGAGTTACTGTGGGGAAAATCACTCTCATATTTCTTCAGTACGCTCGGGGAACCATAATATATTTATTGTTCAGCAAAGAGAACGTCTTCAAACAGCTAACACATCCTTTGTCGTCCTGTTCGGTTTCACTTGAATGATGCTGAACTGTTCTCATAAGTAGCCTTGTACCATCCATTGCTTGGAGATGCTGACTCAGCTGGGGAGAAGTGGTGGGGTTTATGGGGCTCATGGGACCATTTTATAATGCCTTTAGAAGGGGATCTGCAATGGAAAGCTCAAGCCATAGAGTCATAAAGTCATACAGCACAGACTCTTCAGTCCAACCAGTCCATTCTGAACATAATCCCAAACTAAACTCGCTCCATCTACCTGCTCCTGGCCCATTGTTGTTTTGGCAATTATGTATAAGCTTCTTTTAAAAACTTCAGAGTCAAAAACACCAGAGAGGATGCTCATTCAAGCCATTAATTTTATGCAAATTGCATCATAGGTTTTAAAGAAAAACATGACCTCTTTAAATAAAACTGTATAAACCATTCCCATTTTCACCTCATCAAAATCTCAAATAAGGCTTTTTTTTTAAGTATGTTCTCTAAAGTTCCTGAACAATTTATGCCTCTGACCAGAGATAATGGGAACTGCAGATGCTGGAGAATCCAAGATAACAAAGTGTGGATCTGGATGAGCACAGCAGGCCAAGCAGCATCTTAGGAGCACAAAAGCTGACGTTTCAGGCCTAGACCCTTCATCAGAGAGGGGGATGGGGAGAGGGTTCTGGAATAAATAGGGAGAGAGGGGAAGGCGGACCGAAGATGGATAGAGGAGAAGATAGGTGGAGAGGAGAGTATAGGTGGGCAGGTGGGGAGGGGATAGGTCAGTCCAGGGAGGACGGACAGGTCAAGGGGGCGGGATGAGGTTACTAAGTGGGAAATGGAGGTGCGGCTTGAGGTGGGAGGAAGGGATAGGTGAGAGAAAGAACAGGTTGGGGATGTGAGGACGAGCTGGGCTGGTTTTGGGATGCAGTGGGGGGAGAGGAGATTCTGAAGCTTGCGAAGTCCACATTGATACAATTGAGCTGCAGGGCTCCCAAGCGGAATATGAGTTGCTGTTCCTGCAACCTTCGGGTGGCATCATTGTGGCACTGCAGGAGGCCCAGGATAGACATGTCGTCCAAGGAATGGGAGGGGGAGTTGAAATGGTTTGCGACTGGGAGGTGCAGTTGTTTATTGCAAACCAAGCGGAGGTGTTCTGCAAAGCGGTCCCCAAGCATCCGCTTGGTTTCCCCAATGTAGAGAAAGCCACACCGGATACAATGGATACAGTATACCACATTGGCAGATGTGCAGGTGAACATCTGCTTAATATGGAAAGTCATCTTGGGGCCTGGGATGGGGGTGAGAGAGGAGGTGTGGGGGCAAGTGTAGCACTTCCTGCGGTTGCAGGGGCAAGTGCTGGGTGTGGTGGGGTTGGAGGGGAGTGTGGAGCGGACAAATGAGTCACGGAGAAAGTGGTCTCTCCGGAAGGCAGACAAAGGTGGGGATGGAAAAATGTCTTGGGTGTTGGGGTCGGATTGTAGATGGCGTAAGTGTCGGAGAATGATGCGTTGTATCCGGAGGTTGGTGGGGTGGTATGTGAGGATGAGGAGGATTCTCTTAGGGCGCTTATTGCAGGGGTGGGGTGTGAGAGATGTGTTGCAGGAAATGCAGGAGATACGGTCAAGGGCGTTCTTAACCACTGCGGGGGGGAGGGGGGATGTTGCGGTCCTTGAAGAAGGCGGACATCTGGGATGTGCGGGAGTGGAATGCCTCATCCTGGGAGCAGATGCGGCGGAGGCGAAGGAATTGGGAATAGGGGATGGAATTTTTGCAGGAGGGTGGGTGGGAGGAGGTTCCATTCCTTAGACGACATGTACATCCTGGGCCTCCTGCAGAGCCACAATGATGCCACCCGAAGATTGCAGGAACAGCAACTCATATTCCGCTTGGGAACCCTGCAGCCCAATGGTATCAATGTGGACTTCACAAGCTTCAAACTCTCCCCTGCCCCCACTGCATCCCAAAACCAGCCCAGCTCGTTCCCGCCTCCCTAACCTGTTCTTCCTCTCGCCTATCCCTTCCTCCCACCTCAAGCCGCACCTCCATTTCCCACCTACTAAGCTCATCCCACCCCCTTGACCTGTCCGCCCTCCCCGGACAGATCTATCCCCTCTCCACCTCCCCACCTATACTCTCTTCTCCACCTATCTTCTCCTCTATCCATCTTCGGTCCGCCTCCCCCTTTCTCCCTATTTATTCCACTTCCCTCTCCCCATTCCCCTTTTCTAATGAAGGGTTTAGGCCTGAAACGTCAGCTTTTGTGCTCCTAAGATGCTGCTTGACCTGCTATGTTCATCCAGCCCCACACTTTGTTACCTATGCCTCTGACCAGTTGTATTTAGAAAAGCATGTGTGGTTATCGCGGAGCTACATTCCCGTGTCAGCAAATGTCAAAACAATACCAAAACATCCTTTCAGTTCAAGTAAAATATTTACTGAAAACAATATTCCTACTTTAAACTGAAGGGAAGATATCATTAAACAAGATTATGAATATTTCCAATTCAGCTGAGATCAAGAACAAACATTCCCTCAAATTTCCAATGATGGGTAACACCCAAGCCACTTCCCTGGTTGCTATGTGCTTTCCCAACATAGTCATACTTCCCAAGAAAAGCAAAGATGAAACAATGTCAATTAGGCCTTTTCTCTCCAAAAAAAATTGAAAGGTACAAATTAAGCATCCTGTTTATAAATTGCTTGGGCTAATGTGTTTCATATTTCTACACAGTCAAGTTAGCAATTTTTAAGTTAAATGCTGGACCAAAACTATAAAAGGCTAAATTCATGATCATATTGTCCTGGAGTCATGCAAGCATGATTGCTTGGGGGAGTTGATGGCCTAGTGGTATTATCGCTGGACTGTTAATCCAGAAACCCAGATAATGTTCTGGGGACCCAGGTTCGAATCCTACCATGACAGATGGTGGAATTTGAATTCAATAAATATCCGAAATTAAGAACCTAACAATGACCGTGAATCCATTGCCGATTGTCAGAAAAACTCATCTGGGTCACTGATGCCCTTTAGGGATGGAAACTGCCATCCTTACCTGGTCTGGCCTACATGTGACTCCGGACTCTCAGCAATGTGGTTGACTCTTAACTGCCCTCTGTGGCAATTAGGGATGGGCAATAAATGCTGGCTAGTCAGCAAAGCCCTCATCCTGTGAATGAATAAAGAATAATTGCAAAATATTAAACTTAAACCACACTGCCCTTGACCAGGTCTTCTCCAGGCCTTATTTTCTGGATTACTCAGACTGCAAAATTCAGAGAAGAAATGAAAAGGAAATAACAGAGAAAATAACAAAATGAGGAGTTTAAGGTTGACAGCAAAGGGAAATCCAACAATGTTCTACAAGCATGTAAACAATGAAGCAAGAGAGGAAAGTTCAGTGGCTCTGGGGCAATATGGTGGCTCAGTGGTTAGCACTGCTGCCTCTCAGAGCCAGGGACCTGTGCTTGTTTCCACCCTCAGACTATAGTCTGCGTGGAATTTGCACATTCTTCCAGTGTCTGCATGCATTTCCTTTGGGCGCTCTGGTTTCCTCCCACAGCCCAAAGATGAGCAGGTTAGGCTGACTGACTGTGCTAAATTGCCTGTTGTGTCCGGGGATGTATAGAGTAGGTGGATTGGCCATGGGAAATCCATGGGATAGGGTAGGGAAGTGGGCCTGGGAGGAATGCCCTTTGGAGGGTTGGTGTAGACTCGATGGGCTGAATAGCCTGCTTCAACACTGTAACGATACTATGAAGAGTAAGAGGAGGGTTTAAGCTTTTTAGGAACCAAAAAAGGAACTGGAAAGCAAAGATACAGCTTAAGCAATAAATGAGTTCTTGTGTATCTTTCCTTAATAAGAAGGTACTGCCAGAGGAGCAAGTAATTGAGACATTAAAATGAATTAATGAAAGGGATTATAGATCAATTAAAGTTAACTTGAGTGCATGACTCTCATGCCCCAGCGTCAGGAGGTTGTGGGTTAATGTCCCATTTCAGAGTCTTGCACAGCGACACTCTGGTGCAACACTAAGTGAATGCTGTACAGTCCAAAATTCCACCTCCAGCCTGAGATATTAAAACAGAATTGCGATCTAGGCTCTCTGATGGATGTAAAATATCCAAGGGCACCTCTTGAAATAACAACAGGGTAGCACTGGCCTAGATGTCTCCCCTAACACAAACTATCCACTTGTTATCACATTTCAGCTTGTGGGAGCTTACAGCGTGTAAATTTGCTGGCATATTGCAATAACTGCACTTCAGAAAGCAATCGATTAACAGTAAAGTGCTTTGGAATAGTCTGAGATAACAAGGTGTGGAGCTGGATGAACACAGCAGGCCAAGCAGCATCTTAGGTGCAGGAGGGCTGATGTTTCGGGCCTAGCTTGGCCTGCTGTGTTCATCCAGCTCCACACCTTGTTATCTCGGATTCCCCAGCATCTGCATTTCCTATTATCTCTTGGAATAGTCTGATATGGTTTATAGTTGCAATTCAAAAAAAAAATCCTGTAGACAGGGCCCAGATATCATTTGCTTTTGTTTTCTGTTAGTGTGCTCTTGGCTAAGATCATTTCCACTTAGCACCGGATCTCTAGCAGGTAACAGTAGTGTGTGTGCAGTATCCACTTATTCCTCTTCCCTGCATGGTCCTGCATTCCTAGCAGCCTCTCTGAGACTTATTCTTTATACTTTCTTTCCTTCCTTCCTTGCTCAGCCTAGTTGCTTCCTGCAGCTGTTAATTATAACAATTTAATTTACAATTCAGACTCACTAAAAGCTCTCACAGAAACATGAAAGACTGCACATTAACCCTGCCTGCTGACAGCCTGCAAAAGTATTTGAATGCAACAGCAAACATGCTCCATCAGAATTTTGAAAATCCCATTTTATCTTGAACTCATGAATAGAGGCACCATCTGGAGTTACATCGAGTTTTAAAGAGGAAATATTGATACCCTCGATGAAACCACTAAGTCATCTAAAGTGAGAGTTTCTACAGAGTGGGATCATTTGTATCTGCACAACTTGTCTGATATTGGTCATTGCAGTGCGAACTATCGAGGGACTCTAAGCGTAAATTATGTTCAATAAAGAAACATGTTGTGGCAATCTTTTGCCTTAATGGATAAAGTATCGCACTGGAATCTGAACCCATCCATTAAATGGCCATGCCCTGGCCAAAAGACCATTTCTCATTTCCATTTAACGGCGCCTGTTTGTGAACCTTTGCGAGGCCTCGCAATGTAAAGCATAATTTCTGGGCACAGGTATACCAACAGGAACAGTTGAAAACTTTTGAAATGTTATGTTTCCTTTAATTCACTAGGAAACTGGCTTTTCCACCAAGGAAACTAGTAATTGGACCTTTGACAATCTATGGGAGATGATTGAAAAAACATCAGTTTCATACCTCAGTCAAAAAATGTCCTCCCAAAGGTGGCAGCATGGACATAGAATCAAACATTTTGCACTCAGGTCACTATAGCATGAAATAATTGAAATCACATCCTTTGATGTGCAGAAATGAAAGCTTTAAACACTTTACCACTGTTCCCAAAGTGGTGCGTGCATTGTATCTCTAAAAGACACTAATGCTAATCTCACCTGAAATTTTTAAGACCAAAGATACTTTAGTTACCCATGCCATCATTGTACAGCAATGGCATGCACCATGTTAATCCAACACAGAATTAACCCCTGGACACCTCAGGGAATGGCCAAGAGGAAGGAATAGCTGCGTGGGGGATGGCAAGTGGAATCTTTTGCTTCCCTGATTAACGACTTCACAAAAGTCCTACATTCGTCTCTAGAATAATAAGGTCAATTGAGGTTCCTTTGTTTACTTTTAGGGAATAAATATTTTCTTATCTTTGTGAGTCCACCTGATCATTCACCTGGTCAATTACCCTGTCACTTCCTTCTGGTGTTCAGTATGGACCAGATATTTCAAAGACCAAATAGTTATTCCTACTGCATAGAAGGGAGTTACACATTGGGACAACATGAAAATCTGATGCAGCTGGCTCCAAGGGAATTGCCAAAGAAATTGAAAATTCTGAAGGGCATCCCACCATGCTTAGAACCTTCTAAACAATGCTTTTAAAGTCAAAGATTTCTGAGGATTGCACTCAGTTAAACTTGAAAGGAGGTTTGTGAACAGGAAATTGTATTTAACCAATTTATTCAAATTCTTAGAAGGAATAATATGCACTGTTGCCAAAGAGGAGCCTACTGAAGTATAATACTTGCAGTTCCAGGAGGCATTTTTCAAGGGGTTACATCAGAGGTTATTACACAAAGTTGGAGCTCATGGTATTAGAGGTAAAATGCTAGCATGTATAGAAGATTGGCTGACTATCAGAAAACAGAGAGTATACACAAATGGACCTTTTCCAGATGGCAGGTTGTGACAATTGGGGTCCGTCAGAGATCTGTTTGAGCCCCTCAGCTTTTCACAATTTATATCAATGAATCGGGTGAGGCGCACAAAGGTATGTTGGCTAAATTTGCAGATGACACAAAGATAGTCTGGAAGATATGTAATGAAGATGACTATTACAAAGATGCAGATGAAAGTAGATAGGTTGAGTGAGTGATCAAAATGTGGTAGATGGAATATAATGTTGGAAAAAGTGAAGTTATTCAAAACACTAAAAGAACTGTGGATGCTGCAAATCAGAAACAAAAACAGAAATCTTTGGAAAAACTCATGATGTTTGGCAACATCTGTGGACAGAAACTAGACTTAGCATTTTGGGTCCAGTGACCCTTCATGAAGTTACTCACTTTGGCAGGAAGAATAAAAAAACAGAGAATTATTCAAATGAATAATGACTGTGGAATTGGGAGGTGCAGGGAGAATTGGGTGTTCCACTGTGTTACTTACAATGAGTTAGCTTAAAAAATACAGCAAGTGATTAATTAAACAAATGAGCTGCCATCCTTTATTGCAAGAGGAACAGAACTTAAAAGTAAGGATGGTTTTCTTCAGTTGTACAGGGCGTTGATGAGAACACAGCCCAGGTACCATGTATAGTTTTGGTCTCTATTTAAGTAAGGAAGTAAATGCATTTGTGTCAGTTCAGAGGTTGCTACCAGAAATAGGAGGGTGGTTTTATGAGTCAAGATTGGACATGTTTGGCTTCTTTTCACTGGAGTTTGGATGGCCGAGGAGTGATTTTATTGAAGTGTGTAAGATCCTGAATGGGTTTGACAAGGTGGACATGGGAAACATGTTTCCTCTCGTCGGGGAGCCCAGTACCTGCTTGCAAATTACATGATGTCCTTTTAGGGCAGAGACAAGAGGAAACTTCTTCTCTCAGAACATGAAGCAACTTTGGAACCCTCTGCTTCGGAAGATGGAACTGGAATTATTTGACATTTTAAGACGGGGTGGATGATTCTTGTTAGGTGGGGAATCAAGGGTTATCAGATATAAATGGGAATGTAAAATTCAAAACACAGACAGTTCAGTCATAATACTATTGTGAAACAGGATTGAAAAACTGAATGACTTAATTTTGTTTTTAATTCATTTGTTACGGTGGAAAAAAATTGAGGAAAACCTACTCTAACTCTTGGGTATTTGTCAAACAAACCCCTGCCTCTCTATAATTCACCTGGCTACCTCCCTCATCAACTACACCACTCCCTGACTCAACCATATACACCCCTCGTACTCAACAACCCTCTCTGACCTAAGCTGAAACACCCCAACTCAACTTAACGTGTCCTGACCCAACTAACACTCCCCCAACCTGACATACAGCGCCTGATCTGACACAGTCTCCCCACACAGGGGGGCTCCTGAACCGATACAATACACCCATCCCCGACCTGACTGGACTTGACCCAACACACCCACCAGACCTAAAATACCCCCCTGACATGACCAAATACAGCGCTTGGCCCAAACCCAACAAAAGCCCACCTGACCGTTACCTACTGACACTAGCTCTTAAGTAATCCACGACAAAACTATTTACTGTTCATTAGGATGTATCTATCTTCTGCTGTAGAGTTTGGGTAGACATCCTTCCCTGTATGGATAAAGGGAAAATACTTGGGATGAAGGAAACCTGAAACAGGGAGACTGCCGGAGAAACTCATCAGGTCTGACAGCATCTATGGAGAAAGAAGCAGAAAAATTTCAAAGGATATGGACGGCGTGGAGGCAAATGGCTTTTAGTTTAGAAAGGCATCATGCATTGACACATGCATAATGAGATGAAGAATCTGTTCCTGTACGTGACTTTGTTTGTACTTTGAGGCTCATGTGACACTTATTCAGAGCATTTCAGACCAGCTGGGTTTCTCCAGCATTGCCTGTGCTTGACCCTAAAAACTCACTCAATTGCCTGGCATCTTACCTCACCTGAGCACCTCACCTTGTGCCCTCATCCTTCGCCCACTGGTTCCCCAACACTCCCAAATCTACCTTCTCAGCGACCTTACCTGACCCATTCACGGGAGCTGTCAAAGTGCCTGCTAGACATTTAAACTCTGGAATATGGCACTCAGTGCTGGGAAGCAGAATCTATTTTCCACTATGATTTTCTCCGCTGTGATTTGAGGATCCCCCATTACTTGGACATGTTTGAAATAGAGGGTTCCCTTGTCCAAATTCCCACACAACAGAAATTGCTGAAAGGTAAATGTGTACTTTTTAACCCAATATCAAGGTCATTTATTGGGCCAGTGTCTCTAGCAAGGGAGTCCAGGATGATAGGAAAACTTCAGGGCAGTAGTGAGAGACGGTACAGGTTCTTCTGAACAAAACATTAAATCCATTTGGGTGGAAATTAGGAATAGCAGGGAGAGGAAGTCACTGACCGGTGTGTTCCATAGGCCACCAAATAATGACATCGTGATAGGGCGGGCAATATACAGAGAAATAGCCAATGCATGTAAAAATGCTACAGCAATTATCATGTGGGATTTTAATCTACATATTGATTGGTCAAACCAGGTCGGTCATGGTAGCCTTGAGGAAGGGTTCATAGAATGCATCCACGATAATTTCCTTGAACAATATGTAATGGAACCTACGAGGGAGCAAGCTATCCTAGATCTAGTCTTGTGTAATGAGACAGGAATAATTAATGATCTCACAGTTAGGGATCCTCTCGGAAGGTGTGATCACAGTATGTTCAAATTTAAAATACAGATGGAGCGTGAGAAGGTTAATTTGAGTAACAATGCCCCGTGCTTAAACAAAGGAGACTGTGATGGGATGAGGGAGGAGTTAGCTAAGGTAGAATGGGAGCAAAAACTTTATGGTGAGTCCATTGAGGAACAGTGGAGGACTTTCAAAACAATTTTTCGCAGTGCTCAGCAGACGTACATTCCAGTGATAAGGAAGAACTATAGAAAAAGAGAGAGCCAGCCATAGATGTCTAAGGAAATAAAGGAAGGAATCAGATTAAAAACTAAAAACACATACAAAAAAGCAAAGAGTGGTAGGAAACTAGTAGACTGGGAAATCTTTAAAGGCCAACAGAAAGCCACAAAAAAAGTTATAAAGAAAAGTAGGATAGATTATGTGAGTAAACTAGCTCAGAATATAAAAACAAGTAGCAAAACTTTCTATAAAAATGCAAATTGCAAAAGAGTGGTAAAGGTGAACATTGGTTCTTTAGAGGATGAGAAGGCCATTTTAATAACTAGGAGTGAGGAAATAGCCAAGATGTCTAGGCAGTTATTTTGTGTCGGTCTTCACAGTGGAAGATACAAATAGCATGTCAAAAATTAATGGTAAGAAGGTTATAGCATGAGAGGACCTAGAAACTATCATTATCACTAAGGAGGCAGTGCTGGGCAAGCTAATGGGGCTAAAGGTAGACAGGTCTCCTGGCCCTGATTGAAATGCATCCCAGGGTGCTAAAAGAAGTGATGGGGGAAATAGCCAATGCACTAGTAATTATTTACCAAAATTCACTGGGCTCTGGGGTGGTTCCTGCAGATTGGAAAACTGCCAATGTGATGCAATTGTTTTAAAAAGGAAGCAGACAAAAAGCAGGGAACTATAGGCCAGTTAGCTTAACCTTTCGGTAGTGGGGAAAACACTTGAAGCTATCATTAAGGAAGAAATAGCAAGACATCTGGATATAAATGGTCCCATTGGGAATATCCAGCATGGGCTCATGAAGGTTAGGACATGTTTAACTAATCTGGTGGAATTCTTTGAGCACATTACTTGTATGGTGGACAATGGAAAACCTGTGGATGTAGTGTATTTGGATTTCCAGAAGGCATTTGACAAGGTGCCACACCAAAGGCTGCTACATAAGATAAAGTTGCTCGGTATTACAGGTAATGTATTGGCATGGATAGAGGATTGGTTGGCCAGTAGAAAGCAAAGATTCGGGGTAAATGGGTGTTTTTCTGGTTGGCAGTCAGTGGCTAGTGGTGTGCCTCAGGGATCAGTGTTGAGACTGCAATTGTTTACAATTTACAGAGATGATTTGGAGTTGGGGATTAAGCGTGGTGTGTCAAAATTTGCAGATGACACTAAGGTGAGTGGTAGAGCAAAGTGTGCAGAGGACAGTGAAAGTCTGTAGAGGGGCATACATACTCTAACTGAGTGGGCAAAGGTCTGGCAGATGGAGTACAATGTTGATAAGTGTGAGGTCATACGTTTTGGTAGGAATAACAGGAAAATGGACTATGCTTTAAATGGTAAAAAATTGCAGCATGCTGCTGTGCAGAGGGACTTGGGTGTCCTTGTGCATGAATCGCTGAAGGTGGAATTGCAGGTGCAGCAGGTAATTAAAAAGGCAAATAGAATTTTGTCTGCCATTGCTCGAGGGGTGGAGTTTAAAAACAGGGAGGCTACGCTGCAGCTGTATAGGGTCCTGGTGAGGCCACACCTTGAGCACTGTGTGCAGTTTTGGTCTCCTTACTTGAGAAGAGATATACTAGCACTGGAGAGGGTGCAGAGGAGATTCACTCAGTTGATTCCAGAGTTGAGAGGGTTGGATTATGAGGAGAGACTGAGTAGACTGGGATTATGCTCATCGGAATTCAGAAGAATGAGGGGAGATCTTATAGAAACATATAAGATTATGAAGGGAATAGATAAGGTGGAGGCAGGGAGGTTGTTTCCGCTAGCAGGTGAAACTAGGACTAGAGGGCATCGCCTCAAAATAAAGGGAAGCAGATGTAGGACTGAGGTCAGGAGGAACGTCTTCACCCAAAGGGTTGTGAACCTGTAGAATTCCCTGCCCAGTGAAGTGGTTGAAACTACCTTGCTGAATGTGTTTAAGGCAAGGCTAGATAAATTTTTGAACAGTAAAGGAATTAGGGATTATGGTGAGCAGGTGGGTGAGTGGAACTGAGTCTCAAAAAGATCAACAATGATCTTATTAAATGGCGGGGCAGGCTTGAGGGGCCAGATGGCCTACTCCTGCTTCTAGTGCTTTTGTTCTTGTGCCCAGAGTGGAGGGATGGATGGGAGTGTGCTGGGGGACCCTTATCTAATTATAAGAGCAAGGCCATTCAGGAGTGAGATCAGGAACCATGAGCAATGGAAATCCATCAAGTTATCCCACTGAAAGTTCTTAAGGCCAGAAAACATCTAAAGTCAGATTGATGCACTTTGTTGACCAAAGTATTAGGAGCAATTATGAGCTTGTACTAGGAATCAAGGCAAAGGCCACCCATGATCTAACTAAACATTGATTTTTCTCTTTATTCATTCAGAGGATGAGGGCGTCGCTGGCTAGGCAGCATGTATTGCCCATCAATCTTGATAGGCCAAATAGTGCAGTCATATCCCTAATTTCATTAAATCTCTGGGTGTACCAACATTTGGCCCTACAACAGGTCACAAGTGAGCCAGAGAAGTGGGAATTCCCTGCACAAGGGGGTCTCAGCTACAGTGTTCTCAGTTGCCCCAGTCCCATCGTGGCTTCATCATTGGGGAATTTAATAAAAAGAAGATACTTGCTCCCTTCACCAGGCAGATCTAATATATTTTCAGTAAAATTATTCATTTTCAATTCCTACACATGACCTATTTTAAAGCTTTGAGGATAATCCAACATCCCTTTACCCCTTCCATAGCATTATGGAGGCATAAGTATATTTTGCCCTTTTTCTGTTTTAAAGTGAAATATTATTGAATGCAATACTGTTATAAAAATATAGTTATATTACTAATCTTTCCTCTATCTCTTAGAAGGAAAGTGTTAAGAGTTGAATGATTATGCTTTGTGCAAACAGTTCCTGTGGGATTGGGAGAAATGATTGGCACTCAGTCTTAAAGAGCCGTCAATCAGTTGAGAAAATACTCAGCAATATTTTTTAACTGGTTGAGAAGGGCAACGAGCTCTTCTATTTGTGAATTATATTTTAACAGCAGACAGCACCTTTGCTTCAGAGTTATGTATGATCCTGCTCTCACCAAACATCTGCTGGGCCTCAGTACAACCAGTGAGAGCTGGCTTATCCCTTTTCCCAGCATGTAGCATCGTGAGTCACACTGTAGGGTCTTCATTGCAGCCCGAGTTGAGATCAGCACTGTGTTGCTATGTTGAACCTGTTACGCACACACACACCACACACACGCACGCACGTACGCACACACACGCGCACACACGAGCGCACGCACACACGCTTGTACACACACACACATTCAGAAACACACTCACATTCACATGTTCATGCACACATACATTCACACGTACACGCATATGCATCCACACACAAGCACACATGCACACACACACAGATATGTACACGCATATGTTCTCTCATACCCCAGAGTTGAAACATTGCCAAGTTTCATTTTGGCTGCAAACAAATTTAGCTAGGATTAGATATGAAGCAACAGTAAAATCTTCTTAAGCAGCATTGCTAATTTATGCATGATTGTGTCTGTGTGTACGCTGGTGTGAATGTGTGTTCCACTGACTACACGTGTGTAAGAACGGGTGTGAGTATGTGAAGGTGTTTGAGTGAGTGTATGATTGCGATTCAGTGTAAGTTTGTATGTGTGAACAGGTGCATGTGTGACTCTTGTCAGTGTGGGGGTATGTGTAACCTTCTGCTAGGCAACAAAGAAAGCCATATCCCACTGACTGAACTGGGCATGCAAGTATGCATCTGTTAGCTTGTGTTTGTGTGTGCATGTTTGAGTGCACATATGTGAGTTTGTGTGTGTGTGTGTGTGTGTGTGTGTGTGTCTGTGTGTGTGTATGTGTGTGTGTTATATGACTGTAAGACTTGAATTTTTTGTAGAGTCAGGTCCACTCCAAAACCTTGAAATGTTTTAGGTGAGACTTGGATGAGGAGTCCTGCGCCCATTTCTGACATACCTCAATTTTCGCATCATGGGAAAAGGAGCGGAATATGAATCACACTATCCAAATTCAGCAGGGCAATTTGAAGTTAAAGCTGAGTTCAAACAGGTTGTATCTTCTCTGCTCAATTGCTTTAACTCACAGTATGGGAGCCATGAATTTATGGAGTAGATATAAACACCTGTGAAGGATGGATAAGGGCTGGTTAATTCTCATGGCCTGAATTTTTATGTAAAGCTGCATGTTTGGTCCACGCTGCTGCTATGGTGGAGCCAACCGTAAAAGGTTCCCTCTTTGGCTCATTGTTCATTTATTTTCAATTACTTTTTCATTCACACTATATGGGTGTCAGTGAATGGGTCAGTGCCCATTTCTAGTTGCCCTTAAGAAGGTGATGGTAGGCTGTTTTCTAGAACAGCTGCTGTGTACTGTAGGTAGGTCCACAATGCATTTAGGATGGAGAGCCAGGATTTTGACCCACAACACTGAAAGAATGGCAATATATTTCCAAGTCAGAACGGTGAGTGTTTTGGAGGGGAATTTGCAGGTAGTAGTGTTCCTAAGTGGCTGCTTCTAAGTGCTATTGTCAGGGGTTTGGAGGGTGCTGTTTAAGGATTTTTGGTGATCACATCGCTGTAAAGTTCCACAGGATGTTTTTCGTGGTGAAGGTGATGTATAAAGGTTTGTGCAAGGGCTGCAATCACTCGTCTGTTATTGGTTGAGGTGCCTCTGTCTTTTCGGTGGATAATCCATGTTAGACGGCTTGCTTTTACTGAAACGAAATTAATTAAAATGTGTGACCTGCAGAGGCACCATGTTAACTTTTAAAATAATTGCATTCTTAACAAGTAACAGGATGTGGTATCAGGTATCACATTAAGACCCAAATCTCTTAACATTCATTTTTATATTATAAAAGGCTTCAGAATTAAAAGCTTACATTAATGGAAACTAGGCACCAGTTTGATGTCAGAGGTCTAACTGCTCATACATAGATGGAATGAGGTGCTAGATTTGCCTTCAGATCATATTCTCCACTTTCTTAACCCAAGCTTTTTAAAAGCAAATAAATGCTGAAATTGCCAGTATTTTTTATAAAGGAAGCACCTTCTGCTGGACTGCTTCTATTATGGGCTATCTAATGTAAGTTTTTTTTAAAGCCCCTGTTCCTGCATTCTAATGGAGTTCTTTGCTCACATTTCCTAAGGGCTGTTATTACAAATGAGGTCATTATAAATACTTGGCTGTGTTTCAAATGCTACAAATGCACTTATTTCATTAGGAGGGACTGAGTTTACATTTTGATTGATGTGAATATGTCACAGGAATATCGGGGGGGAGCATGGGGTGGGTGTAGGGTGAGGATTTCTGATGATTGAGGCTTGTGGGCTAGGGACCTGACATTTCAACTGGAACAAGAACAGAGGTAAACCTTCTAAACATCTACCAATCTGCTTCCAGGGTTGTCAGCCATCTCTATCCTTCCCCAGTCTCCCTAAAGGAGAAATTGTGTCTGAAAGAAACTTTGAACTGAGGCAGTCTCCAAGTCAAGAAGTTTTCCAACTGAAGCTACTTGCCTCAGCACTGAATAGCTCACTGCAAGTGTGTGAGCAAGCTAATGTGTGGGGTGTACGTGCATGTGAGTATGCATTGAGCATGCATCTGTGTCAGTGTGTGTCTAAAAATATATGTGTGCAAGGCATGTATGTGTGTAAGTGTGAATATGTGAGTGTATGCATTGAGCATTTACATATTGTGAGCATCTGTGAGGCATGCACTCATGTGTGAGCACATGTGCGTGACTTTATTTATGTGTCTCTGTGCTCGTCTGTGTGTGTATGTGTGTTCATGAGTCTAAAATTGTATGGGAATGCATCTATGTGTGCATGTGTGTATATGTACATGAATATGTGTCAATGTGTGTGCGCACATGTGAATGAGCTTTTGATTGTGTATGTATGTGTGTTTGTGTGTGTGAATGTGTGTGTGTGTGTGTGTGTGTGCACGCGTGCTTGTGTGTGCGTGTGCGTGAGTGCGTGCGTGTGCATGTGTGCATGTGTGTGTGTGTGTGTGTGTGTGTGTGTGTGTGTGTGTGTGTGCGCGCGCGCGCGCGATGTCTACCTGACAATGGGAAATTGAGTGGGCTCTGCTGCTTGTGATTGTATTTTACACAAGTGTATGAGTATGTGTAATGTTTGCACAGGCCAGGTACGCAGCTGACTGAAGGATGTATCAGTCACTTCTCATGTGACTTGGAACATTGGCTGACTCAGTAGATCATCGGCCCCATGTCAGTTTTTCATTTGCTGATCTACCGCACCTTGTAGCCATTCTGATTGAGCCTACTCACCGAACAACTGAATAAATGAAAGTTCAATTTTATGGTAATGATGTGCTGTGAACTCACTCTATTAGAAAGTGAGCCAAGATTGCATATAGACATTTCACATCGGACCTCAAACAGCCATTAGTGAGAAGAAATCTTCATTTTCAATTGCAATAGTGAGCTTTGGATTAAAAGCCCCACAGGTGAAATAGAATCCTTATAACATTAGTTATCTCACATCTGAGGTAAGTGCCGAAGAATAATCCATATTTAAATATTCTATAAGGAACTGTGATTAACTGCTTCCAAATATTCCCCAATTCCCACTTACCAGACTCTACATTTAATGTTCTGAAATTGGACAGATGAGAAAATAATCTGTCAATTTTTTCATCAGTGATGCCTGTTGTAAGCATATTCAGTAATTCCTTTCATTGTTCAAGAGACCACTGGCATCAGCAATGCTCCTTTTCATTTGTTCAGTAGGCTGTGAGCCTATTATTGCCCTCCAAGATAAGGTGATAATAGAACCATCAGCTCAAACCACAGTGGTCCTTGAGGTGGTAGAGATCCCTAAACCACATGAATGGGTTATTCAAGGACATTGACACAATAATGATAATGGAACAAGGATACATGTATAAGTTACAATAATGTGAGACTTGGAGATGATGTTATGATGGCAGTGCATTTATGTAGCCTCTAAGTAGACAAAATCTTGACACTACCTATCCCGTTCATTCATTTTTCATGTCCATGTTAGCTTGGTGTTAACTCTATGGAAATGCTTAACAAAATAAGAGAAGCAATATCTATTACTAATTTACAGTTCCAATATAGTAACATCCCTGTAACCACATCCTTGGCAAAAGAAAATTCAGAAAAACAGATTGTCTAAATTGTAACTCCAGCAGCAGGAAGACACCAAGAGAAAGTTCTGAGACAGTGTAGCAGGGAGAGGTGGACTGCAGTCTCCAAACCCTGCTGAGAGCCCAGCAACAACTGCTATAAGCTATAACAAAAAAAATCCTAAAAATCCTAGTTCTCTGGGAGCTGGCCCCACCCATTCAGGCTGCTTCTATTGTTCCTACTTAGGAAAAATGCAAGGCCTTACAAGCTGTTTACTCTAATAGCTCTATGTAGACCGATCACATATCTGCCTTAAAACCTCTCTTCAAAAAAGGCAGGAAAAAATACACCTCTTAAAGCCATAGCATCTTCACAACAGAGACAATTCCATATGGCCAGGTGTAGAGGATGTCACGTCATGTGATGTGATGACAGTTTGACTATGTAGTTTTCACAACCTTCCAGAAGCCCTCACCGCCCTATGTCATGGCCAGGTTGTTTTAAAACAGAATGATAGAACTAAATTAGAAGGTTTTCATTTTACTGGGGTATTGCAGTGGGGGTGTTTATTGATGGTAGAGAGAGAGGAGTTTCACATTCTCCTCTTGCTAAGTTAATCATGACAACATTGAAGCCAGGAGCTCATCAAGAGGAGGAAATGATGCCTGTAGATCATCATGGCACAGGCCACATGGAGGAAATACTGTCAGGGTCTTCCAATGACTTGAGGCATTAACTGAACTGAACATAAAAGTAAGGATGAAATGCTTTATAAAAACCAAAAGAACTGTGGATGCTGTAAATCAGAGACGAAAACAGAACTTGCTGGAAAAGCTCAACAGATCTGGTAGGATCTGTGAAGAGAAATCAAAGTTAACATTTCAGGTCCTGTGACCCTTCCCCAGAACCGATGGTAGCTTGGAAAATGTCAGTTTATATACAGAAGATAGGGTGGGGGTGTCAGGGGATAAGAAGTCAACGATAGATAAGCATAGAGCCCGAAGAGAGAGAAGGACAGTTGCATAGATAAGGGAGTTGATATCACTTTGGCTAAGATGGTGAATAACTGTTAATGGTGACAGTTAGTGCCTAACAATAGGTAGTTTGTAATGGCAGGCTATGTGATAATAAGGCCTATTGTGCGGGGTAGGGGGCTAGGCCATGGGGAAGTTCAGACCCTAAAATTATTGAACTTGATATTGAGTCTGGAGGGCTGCACGGTCCCCAAATGGAAAATGAGGTGCTTTTCTTCCAGCTTGTGCTGAGCTTCATTGGAACACTGCAGCAAGCCTGAGAGAGGGATATTGATGAGGGAACAGGGTAATGTATTTAAAAAAAAAGTGGCAGACAACTGGATGCTCAGGATGTTTTTTGTAAGCAGAACATAGAGGAGACCACATTGTGAGCAGAGAATGCAGTCGGCTAGTTGATAGAGGTTGTGGACATTGACTGTTTTTAAGGGTGAATAGATTAGGAAGGAGAATCAAAGCTAATCAAAGTTAGATGGGAATGTGGAATTGGCAACACAGACAGATCAGTCATGATCTTCCTGAATGATGAAGCAGATCTGAGGGACAAATTGGCCACTTCTATTTCATACGTCTGTGTTTCCACCAATGAGGTGAACGCTAGGCTAATGCAAACTATTGCTGTCTACATGTAAGTATTCATTAGAGCCTTCTTCCATCAGGTCTCTGCCTGTGTGATCTGACATCCTTATGACATAGGCCTTAATGCTCAGTAGCCCTGCTTTTAGTATTGGCATAGTTAACCCTTTACACTACACTACTTGTTCTACACATATCATTCCACAGTGCAGTTTCTCCAAGCGTATCCCCATGCACATACAAATTAGGATTACTAGTAGACCACTCAGCTCCTCTAGCCAGATTCACTTTTCAATAAGATTGTAAGAGCTCCACATTCCTGCTTACACCCCTTAACCATCAACTCGCTCGTCAATCAAGAATCTGTCTCACACCACTTTAAAAATATTGAATAATTCCACATCCTGTATCTCTGCGGAAGAAAGTTACAAAGACTCACAACACTTTAAGAGAAAATAAAGTGTTCTATCTCTTCCCACTCCTCCCCGCAACTCATCGTCCCCAACCATGAAAAGTGACACTTGTTTGAGATTATGGCCTTTAGAAAAAAATACCGATGATCAGTGTGTTCCTATAATGCACTCCTTCTTTAACACTACTTTCTGACTCCACCATCCGAATTAAGGTTCTTTCAATCAGACCCAGGAGAGGAAGATGTATAGGACTACTTAACTTCCCATCAGAGTCTATGGGATTTTTGTTTTAACTCAGAAAAGAATAGGTCACTGAAAAGACTATGCCAGTCGTTCTAATTATGTGAAATCTTTATTATGGCTCGTTCTGTCCTAGCATGTGCCTCATTCGCAACGCTCACAGCTTGTCTTCTGTGACTAGAAACACGCTTCTGTGACCTCTGCACTTGTTGTGTCTTAGCCAACCTTCTCACAGATTCAACATTTAACAAAAATAATAATTATGCACTCACATGATTTAGGCCTTTCCTTAACTACCCTGATTACCGATGTGAATGTTCTGAGAAACCCAATACAATGCATGTACAACCAAGACACTTTGTTAAAAAGATGAGAAGACAAGTTAAACACTTGTACCTTAAAAAAAGGAAAACCTCTAAGGTTCAAGGTGTTGCCATGGTTACAAAACAAGCAGATGATAGTGCCACAGAGATCTGGGGAGATGATATCAGGGAACAAAGTGTGCCTAGCTAATCTTTCATGAAATTACTCCTTCAAATTCATGCGCTATCTTTTTCAGGAATTAGGAGTTGGCTGCAGAAATCAGGAATGGGCTTTCAAGCAAGACCATATTTATTGACGAAGAAGAGCTCGGCAAATGTCTGGTCAGGAAATGGAACTGAAGGTTAATAAGGTATATCGAGAAACAATACGTGGTCATGTTGGTTCCTGTAGCCAAAGAAATTCTCATTCATGGAAGACAACAGGTCAATTAATAACGATTGGATAGATTTTCAGTCATTAACTTCAATTTGCCCTTTCTGAAGAGGCCCAGCAAAACTCTATCAAAATTATTCCCTTGTGGTTAGAGTAGAAAGGGAGAGATTGTGCTGCACAGAGTGGATAGAGACATAATTATTGTAAAGGAGAAATGGAGAGGGCATAGATTTTTAGTGATGTGCAAATGAGGCAAGGGTGATGTGAGATAAAAAAATTGTTTTTGCACAGTGAGCAGTTAGCATATGGAATGCATGGCCAGGAAATGCATTACAGGCAGAGTAACTGAGTACATTAAAGGAAATTAGATGATTATTTGCGAGCAGAACATGGGGAAAATGCAGGGGATTGGTATCATAAAAAGTCTGAGGTTCTGTCATCAGGGGGAGATAATAAAAAAGTTTGGAATTAAGACAATTCTTTCATTGTTCCAAAGGGCTCATTCACTCAAAGCACATATTGCCAAGGAACTAGTTGCACTATCTCAAATAGAGTCAGAGAGTTGTATAGCATGGACACAGACCCTTTAGCTCAAGTCTTCCCTGCTGACAAGATATCCTGAATTAGTTAGGTCCCATTTGCCAGCATTTGGGCTAAACCCTCTAAACCCTTCCTGTTCACTCCCAATCTGGATGTCTTTCAAATGTTGTAATTGTACCAGTCTCCACTAGAAATGTATTACATGTCAAATATCCTCAGCGTAATCCCTGGAGAGAAAACTAAAGATTTCAGGTCCATGATCTCTCATCAAACTTGCAGACAAGGTCAAAAATCACACAATAGCAGGTTATGGTCTAACAGGTTTATTTGAAAACATTAGTTTTCAGACCATTGCTCCTTCCTCAGTTGTAGTGAGAGGGGAGGTTTGAAGACACAGAATTTAGAATTAAAAGATCAAAGGATCATACAACTGATGTGAATGTATTTAGTAAACCTAAATTGGCTGGCTGGCTCCCTGCTGTTTAATCTTTAATCAGTCACGAAGGAGATGCAGGTTTTGATTGATTGGCTGAATGGCCTGCTTCCATGCTGTAGTGTTTCCGTGACTCTAACTACTCTATTAACCTGTTCTGTCACTTTCAGAGATACAGGCTCAGTACATAAAAATAGCAGAGGAGAGATTCGAAGTTTTTTTTCCTTGTAAGCAGATTGCTATGATCTAGAATGTGTTCGTGAAAGGCTGGTGTGACAATTCAGGCAACTACATGAAACAAGAGCAGATGGTGGCCTTTTGATCCCTTCAGCCTAGACACCAATGATCTGCTTGTGTGAGAGATTTTAAAAGGCCCTAGATACATGAAAACTGGGTGGATGATTCGAGGTGGAATTTGCTATAGGGTAGGGCTGCGAGACTGATTGGAGAGTTCACTAAAACATCAGCACAGGAATGATGGGCCAAACAGCCTTATTTTCTGCTGTAATATTCTGTTCTACATTTCTGATTTTGAGAATTGGATCTAGATCTTCCCCACATGGTGAAACTGACACTAGTGATGGGTTTGATCAAGGTGAGATTTCCATCCAGGACTTGGATGTAGTGAAGTCAACTCCCTTCCTAAGTGAGGATTCATTACAGGTGCTGGAAAACTCCACAATGGGCTTGAGCCTCCGGTAGAGAGGCAGAACAAATGTGACACCAGAAAGGGTGACGATACACAGTAGCATCAATGTGTACCATCTGTATAATGCACTGCAGTGTGTCAACAAGGTTCTTCCTCAACACCCTCCAAAGCACAAAGCTCTCTACCATCTGGAAGGCCAAGGGCAGCAGATACTTGGAAACACCTCCACCAAACACCACTTTCCCCTCCAAGCCACTCATCATCCTGACTTGGAAATATATCACTGTTCCTTCACTGTCACTGGGTCAAAATCCTGGAACTGCCACCCATTGTGGGTGTCCCTATACAGCTACAGTTCAAGAAGGCCTTCTCCAAGGTAATGAAGGATTAGCTAGAAATGCTGACTCAGCCAGTGAGGCTCACTTCCTGTAAAGGAATCAAGAAAAGTAAGTCCTTTAGGATCTAATGCATAATGGGGACAGATTTGACTGTAATGGAGCAGGAAAGATGTATTCACCCCTACGGGAGCTATCCATAATATGTAAGCCTGTCACTTTCTGCTTCCTTAGATCATTTCCCACACATCATTCATTATTAGCTCTTCTGCAGAGCAGCAGAGTTTACTGCAAAGATTAATAGGTATATTTCCGTATGGGAGAATGTGGAAATTTCCTGCCTGTTATTTTGATTAAAGTGACTGGCCCAGAAAATGTAACTGGAAAACTAAATTGCTATGGAACTGCCTGCATTTAGTATTTCATAAGTACTCACTGTGTCAAGTTCTCGAGTAATGTCATCAGATGTTCTGGGAAATTGTTCCTTTTTTAATTGCCTCTGTGAAAGAATCTTCAGTCGCCAATTTTCCAATTACAACGACGCTTGTTACATCACCTTCCCATATGTCCATGATCCTGTATCTCTGATGCTGCAGGAGCGCAAAAAACTAAAATTAGAACAAAGACTTTCGATGTTGATTCCAGGAGGCACCTGTCCATGCAAATGGTAGCAGAAATCTGGGAAACTGTGAAGCCCCCAAGAGTTGAGGATGGGCTATTATGTGAAACTTTTAACACTGAAACAAATAAGTATTTTGCAAGACAAGGGTTATGGAAACAATCTGGTAAACAAAACCATGAGACAAATTGATCCTAATCTAATTGAATGAAAGGAAAGGCATTACTTGCCGATCCTTCAACATCCTGGAGAAGGTGGCGGTGAGCTATCTTCTTGAGCTTGCTGCTATCTGCAAGGGATAGGGACACCCACCAGATGGCAGTTCCAGGATTTTGACCCAGCAACAATGAAGGAATAATGATAAACTTCCAAGTCAGGATGGTGAGTGGCTTGGAGGGGAACTTGCAGATGGTGGTATTCCCAACTATCTGCTGCCCATTTGTCCTTCCATATGCTAGAGAGCACAGTGGTTTGGAGGCTGCTCGGTAGCCAACTTTTTCAAATTTATTCACTGGGCAAGGGCAACACTGGCTTGGCAGTATTATTGCCCACCCTCGAGGGCAATTAAGAGTCAGCCATGTGGCTGTGGGTCTGGAGTCACATGTAGTCCAGACCAGATAAGGATGGCAATTTCCTTCCTTAATGGGCATGAGTGAACCAAATGGGTTTTTCCAACAATCGACATGGTTTCATGGTTGTCACTATACTTTTAATTCCAGATTTTATTGAATTCAAGTTTCACCATCTGCCATGTCAGGATTCAAACCCAGGTCCCCAGGACGTTCCCTCGGTCGCTGGATTAACAGGCCAGTGATAATACAACTAGGCCATTGCCTCCCCATTTCACTTCAATATTTTTCAGTTTCATTATCCAGCAAGGTCCCCTTATGTTTTACTCATATTTCAGCTTTTGCCATCAACATATTTCTTTTCTTGAGAGTTTATTGATTGCTCATCATTGTTGTGTTAGAAAACAAAAACCGAACATATTAGGGAAGCTCAGCATTTTTTAAAATTCTAAACACATTTACAAGATGATCGTCTTGCTAGCTAGGCAGCATTTATTGTCCATCCCTAATTGTCCAAAAGGCACTTAAGAGTCAAAGACATTGCTGTGGGTCTGAAGTCACATGTAGGCCAGACCAGACAACTTCCTTCCCTAAAGCACATTAGTGAACCAGATGGACTTTTCTGACAATCAACAATGGATTCATAATCCCTGATATTTTATTGAATTCAAATTCCACCATCTGCTGTGGCAGGATGCGAACCAGAATCCCCAGAATATTATCTGAGTCTCTGCGTTTGCAGTCCAATGATAATTCTACTAGGCCATCATCTTCTCTGCGAAGAGAAAGCAGAGTTAATATTTCAAGTCCAGTGAAGCTTCTTTAGATCACATCTGAAGGAGGGTCAAAACACTAACTATGTTCTCTCCACAGTTGTTGCCAGACCTGCTAAGTTTCTGCAGCAATTTATGTCTTTGTTTCAGATTTCCAGCATCCGCATTTTTTTGTTTTACTTTATCATTGTTACAGCTCTGTGGTAGCACACATTAGATTCCTTTTTTTATCTCCTATGCCTCGCTGTGACATTCAGCTAGATTTCTATAGTCAACAAAGTGACTGACTTAGTACCAAAAATAAACTTACTCAAAGATGCAAAGATCATAAACTGTGCAACCAGATGCATCTAACCATCCAAAGAAACTAATACTCACACACTCACGATTCTCCCAAATGGTGGCCAGTGTCTGAAGTTATTGTGAACACACAGTGGGCTGGCTCTGGGGTATCTTCTTGGCACAGTTATAGCTGGCTATATCTCCTTTGCTGGAGGCAGTGGGGTAGATTCTAAATCCTCCTCGAGAAGTAAAGATAACTTTCTGTGGGCTTTCACTTGACACACTTTGATGAGAGGAGTTGCAAAGAAAGATGGAGCAATGAATTATCTCTCATGCAGGTCTTGAATTCTCTCAGTGAATTCAAAAGTGAAAAGTCTCACCCCACTCAGTAAATGGGCCATACCACTTCCTCTCTCAGAAGGTTCTCCAGACTTGGAGAGTCCATCAAGCTCCCTGTTATTTGCAGATGCCACACTGTTACTGTTATACACAGTGCCTTTTCCTTAGCTATGTCCTTTGTTTAAATCTTTTTAACTATAACACCGGCCCATCTCTTCATAATAAATTGAATAATTCAGCTATTCTTGCACCATTTATGTTGCACTAACACAAATATTTCTGAGAGCCTCTATGTTCTAATCATGATCTTTTCTGTCCTGACATCATCCCTGACACTAGTTATTTTCCAATAAAAATTCCTCAGAGGTGCTTTGAGCAAAATCAGAAGTGAAAAGAAAATGAAGAATGGTTAATAGTAAGATAATTCTGAATGTGGTAGTGATAATAGCATGGAGCTGGGAGAACAGCAGGCCAGGCAGCATCAGAGGAGCATAAAAGTTGACAATTCAGGTCAGAATCCGTCTTCAGGGGGAAACAAATTGCCTTGGGCATTCAAAATAACATTATCGGGACTTTTGCATAACTCCACAAAAGATGGTATCCCATCACCAAGTCACTCCTTATTTACTCATGCATAGCGTGTGACACGGATCCAGCTTCCTCCTAGAGTGAACAGAACCCCTGACATTCCAGTTTATATCTGCCAGACGGAGCTCCTGGATTGGACCAGATTAACAGCCCCAATCAGGGAACTGATATTTTATGAGGTCCACCATTACAATCACAACACTGAGAAAGCAGACGGAGCCTCAATTTAGTTTTTCATCCAAAAGGGCTACTTCCAGTAGTGTAGTGCTCTCTCACTACTACATAATGTGCCATCCTAGATTTTGGGTCAAGTTACTGGTGTGGAACTTGAACCTATATCCTTCTGACTCACAAATGGGAGCATTACCCATTGAGCCAATGTTGGCATCTCACCAACTTCAGGGTGGACAAGCTAAACAAGACTCATTGTGCCCCAGTAGCTGTCACCCACCTGCCTACAGCAGATTGGAACATTACCTATATTTGGCCACATTGCAAGCTCATGGATACTGTAACAGGAGATAGGACAGGATGCAAAACACTATTCACTACTTCCCCCATTGGTTGAACAATCCTTAATCCCAATGATGTGTGGGTAATCAGCAGATGGCACAACTTGGTGCTCTGTCCAGGTGCCTAGACAACAATTAAGAGTCAAACATATTACTGTGAATCCACAGTTATGTGTAGGACAGACAGATATCCTTCCTTTCAGATGGATTTTCCTCCCCAGGAATCGATGATAGTTCAATAATTATCATTCAATTTTTAGCTCAAAGCTTTTGTTGAATTCAAATTCCATCATGTACCATGGCAGGATTTGAAACCAGGACCTCAGAGCAATAGCTGGATCTATAGGTTAATAGATAATACCACCAGGTCATCACTTCCCTGTAAGCAGACCCTCTCAACAATCATTGCATTTGTTGACTGCATTGTCATTGCATAACAAGCTCCTCTTCCTTGTTTTCCTGATGTGGAGGAGCTGGTGTTGGACTGGAGTGCACAAGGTCAGAAGTTGCATGACACCAGGTTATAGTCCAACAGGTTTATTTGAAACCATAAGCTTCACTCCACTTCACCTGATGAAGCAGCAGTCCTCCAAAAACTTGCATTTCAAATAAGCCTGTTGACCTATAACCTGGTGTCATATGATTTCTGACTTCCGTGTTTTCAATGAGCAATCGTGTTAAACAGAAATCACACGACATCAGGTTACAGTCCAACAGGTTTATTTGTAAACACAAGCTTTCTGAGCTTTGCTCCTTCTTCAGGTGTTAGTGAGAGAGGTGGTATCAGACATGGGGAGAATGTGCAAACTCCATACAGACAGTTGCTCAAGGGTGGAATCAAACCTGGGTCCCTGGTGCTATGAGCCACCATACCATCCATTCTGAGTACTCTGAGTTTACCAGATATGGTGTAACTGAGGATTTTATGGCCTCTCTGAATAGATGACTTATGATGGGCTGAATGGACTTCCTCAGCTCTAATTGTCTTATGATTGTGCCAAGGCCCACATGCTCTATATTCACCTCATTTCCTTCCATTCGATAAAGACGATCATTGACAAACAATCTTCCCATTGTAAACAGGGATGCTTGTGAGTGTGGCCTTCTGTGACGAAAAATGGGCTTCATTATTGCCAGATCTCTTCCAAGAATAATCAATTAAGGCAATGAATTCCTCATTGCTGTATCCTAAAAAAAAAGTCTGTCAAAGTCAGGATTGCATTATCCCCGTGATTTGCAAAGTGCAATGAATTTTATTTTACTCTCGTATCATAGCAACATTTTGTACTGCCCACACGCCAACTGTTCTTCATTAAACTGTCACCAAAGACACTCCACAGAGAAGAAGCCAGCAGCATTCTATTACAAAGAAGGCAGGATTCTATATATTGATTGGTTTGGGCTTCAGTTCAGTCTGTAGCAGTCAATACATATCCTGCATTATGGTCAGGTGCTCTAGAGCTATGAACCCATCGCTTGAAGTGTTTGCTTTAGAAATTCTACAGACTATTTCCATGTGACATTTACAAACCTTATTGGTTACTTGTGCTCTCTCTCACTATGGGATGCAGAATTGAACCCTATAAAATGCCAATTAAGATTACTTTGTGACATGTTGTGTTTGAAGACAGTTAATTAAGGGTGCCACTACGTTTTCGTTATAGGCCAGAAGTTCTTGATGGGGATTTCCAACTTGGACATGCAGGAATCATAAATATTTCAAAGAATCAGCCTGTCCACAGTGGCACTGCCTGCCCCTGAGCCAGAGGGTCATAAGTTCAATCTGTCCTCTGGAGAGCTGAGTACATGGGACAGGCCGGGGCTCATGGTGCAGCACTGAGGGAAGCGGCGAGTCCCATCTGTTAGATGTGATGTTCAGCCAAGATCTTTCCTGCACTTTCAGCTGGATGTGAACAATCCTATGGCCATCTTTGAAGAGCAGAGAAGTTTTCTCCACCCTTGGCCAATACTTTTGCCTCTGCACCTAAAGCAGATTATCTGATCATTCATTTCGTGTGGTTTTGCTTCCCTTGATTCATTCAGAACTGTGTACACCCAGGCAAAGGCCAGTATTGATGGTCCATGCTGAACTACCTCAGTCATTTGCAATGTGGCTGTCACAATTCTACCAATTGAGTTCAGATTCATAGCTCTCCAAAGACGATGTCGTAGGTAGACAGGATAGCGAAGAGGGCGCTTGGTACACTTACCTATGTTGGTCAGTGCATTGAGTAAAGGAGTTGGAATGTCATGTCAAGGCTGTACAGGACATGTCAAGGCTGCCCCACCACCCAAGATATTTTTCCATCCCCACCCGTCTGCTTTCCGGAGAGACCACTCTCTCCGTGACTCCCTTGTTCGCTCCACACTGCCCTCCAACCCCACCACACCCGGCACCTTCCCCTGCAACCGCAGGAAATGCTACACTTGCCCCCACACATCCTCCCTCACCCCTATCCCAGGCCCCAAGATGACATTCCACATTAAGCAGAGGTCCACCTGCACATCTGCCAATGTGGTATAGTGCATCCACTGTACCCGGTGTGGCTTCCTCTACATTGGGGAAACCAAGCGGAGGCTTGGAGACCGCTTTGCAGAACACCTCCGCTCAGTTCGCAACAAACAACTGCACCTCCCTGTCGCAAACCATTTCCACTCCCCCTCCCATTCTCTAGATGACATGTCCATCATGGGCCTCCTGCAGTGCCACAATGATGCCACCCGAAGGTTGCAGGAACAGCAACTCATATTCCGCCTGGGAACGCTGCAGCCTAATGGTATCAATGTGGACTTCACCAGTTTCAAAATCTCCCCTTCCCCTACAGCATCCCTAAACCAGCCCAGTTCGTCCCCTCCCCCCACTGCACCACACAACCAACCCAGCTCTTCCCCCCCACCCACTGCATCCCAAAACCAGTCCAACCTGTCTCTGCCTCCCTAACCAGTTCTTCCTCTCACCCATCCCTTCCTCCCACCCCAAGCCACACCCCCATCTACCTACTAACCTCATCCCACCTCCTTGACCTATCCGTCTTCCCTGGACTGACCTATCCCCTCCCTACCTCCCCACCTATACTCTCGTCTCCACCTATCATCTTTTCTCTCCATCTTCGGTCCGCCTTCCCCTCTCTCCCTATTTATTCCAGTTCCCTCTCCCCATCCCCCTCTCTGATGAAGGGTCTAGGCCCGAAACGTCAGCTTTTGTGCTCCTGAGATGCTGCGTGGCCTGCTGTGTTCATCCAGCCTCACATTTTATCATCTTGGAATTCTCCAGCATCTGCAGTTCCCATTATCTCTGTACAGGACATTGGTTAGGCCACTTTTAGAATGTTGTGGTCAATTCTCATCTCCCAGCTATAGAAAAGATGTTAATAAGCTTGAAAGGGCTCACAAAAGATTTACATAGATGTTGGAGGGTTTGCGCTATAGGGAGAGGCTGAACAGGCAGGGATTACTTCCCCCGGAATGTCGGAGGCTGAGGGGTGACCTTATAAAGGTTTATGAAATCACAAGGAGCATGGATAGGGTGAATGGACAAGGTCTTTCTCCCAGGATGAGGAGTCCAAAACTGGAGGCTCTTGTTTTAAGGTGAGAGGGGAAGTATTTAAGAGGGATTGCAGGGCCACATTCTCATTCAGAAGGCAGTCCATTTGTGGAATGTGTGACCAGAGGAAGTGAAGGAGGCTGGTACAGTTACAACATTTAAAAGACATCTGGATGGATACATATATAGGAAGTGTTGAGAGTGATATGGGCCAAATGCTGGCAAATGGGACTAGATTAATTTGGAATATCTGGTCGGCATGGGTGAGTTGGACTGAAGGGTCTGTTTCAATGCTGTTCAGTTCTATGACTCTACTACAACAGTGACAACAGTAGGTTGTAAAATATCTTCTGGTGGTCTGAAGTGATTAAAGATACTGTGAAACCACAATTCTTTTTCTTTAGTGACAGTACTTGATTTGTAAAAAAAATTTAATGCCACATGTAAAATAGTGCACAGCAGAATTTTAGAACATAGAACATAGAACAGTACAGCACAGAACAGGCCCTTCAGCCCACAATGTTGTGCCAACCATTGATCCTCATGTATGCACCCTCAAATTTCTGTGACCATATGCATGTCTAGCAGTCTCTTAAATGTCCCCAATGACCTTGCTTCCACAACTGCTGCTGGCAACGCATTCCATGCTCTCACAACTCTCTGTGTAAAGAACCCGCCTCTGACATCCCCTCTATACTTTCCTCCAACCAGCTTAAAACTATGGCCCCTCGTGTTAGCCATTTCTGCCTTGGGAAATAGTCTTTGGCTATCAACTCTACCTATGCCTCTCATTATCTTGTATACCTCAATTGGGTCCCCTCTCCTCCTCCTTTTCTCCAATGAAAAAAGTCTGAGCTCAGTCAACCTCTCTTCATAAGATAAGCCCTCCAGTCCAGGCAGCATCCTGGCAATCCTCCTCTGAACCTTCTCCAAAGCATCCACATCTTTCCTATAATAGGGCAACCAGAACAGGACGCAGTATTCCAAGTGTGGTCTAACCAAAGTTTTACAGAGCTGAAACAAGATCTCACGACTCTTAAACTCAATCCCACTGCCTATGAAATCCAAAACACCATATGCTTTCTTAACAACGCTGTCCACTTGGGTGGCCATTTTAAGGGATCTATGTATCTGCACACCGAGATCCCTCTGTTCCTCCACACTGCCAAGAATCCTATCCTTAATCCTGTACTCAGTTTTCAAATTCAACCTTCCAAAATGCATCACCTTGCATTTATCCAGGTTGAACTCCATCTGCCACCTCTCAGCCCATCTCTGCATCCTGTCAATGTCCCGCTGCAGCCTACAACGGCCGTCTATACTGTCAACAACACCTCCAACCTTCGTGTCATCTGCAAACTTGCTGACCCATCCTTCAATCCCCTCATCCAAGTCATTAATAAAAATTACAAACAGTAGAGGCCCAAGGACAGAGCCCTGTGGAACACCACTCGCCACTGACTTCCAGGCAGAATATTTTCCTTCTACTACCACTCGCTGTCTTCTGTTGGCCAGCCAATTCTGAATCCAGACAGCTAAGTTTCCCTGTATCCCATTCCTCCTGACCTTCTGAATGAGCCTACCATGGGAAACCTTATCAAATGCCTTGCTGAAGTCCATATACACCACATCCACAGTTCGACCCTCGTCAACGTTTCTAGTCACATCCTCAAAGAACTCGATAAGGTTTGTGAGGCATGACCTGCCCCTCACAAAGCCGTGTTGACTGCATTTAATCAAGCCATGCTCTTCCAGATGATCATAAATCCTATCCCTCAGAATCCTTTCTAACACCTTGCAGACGACAGACGTGAGACTTACTGGTCTGTAATTGCCGGGGATTTCCCTATTTCCTTTCTTGAAGAGAGGAATTACATTTGCCTCTCTCCAGTCCTCAGGTACGACTCCAGTGGAGAGCGAGGATGCAAAGATCTTCGCAAGTGGCGAAGCAATTGCATTTCTCATTTCCCAAAGCAGCCGAGGACAAATCTGGTCCAGGCCTGGCGACTTGTCAATCTTAATGTTGGACAAAATTTTCAACACATTAGCTTCCTCTATCTCTATCCATTCCAGCATGCACACCTGCTCTTCAAAAGTTTCATTCATACAAAGTTCGTTTCTTTATTAAAGTCAGAAGCAAAAAACTCATTTAGGGCTTCCCCTACGTCCTCAGACTCCACACACAAGTTCCCTATGCTATCCCTGATCGGCCCTACTCTTTCTTTGACCATTCTCTTATTCCTCACATAAGTGTAAAATGCCTTTGTGTTCTCCCTAATCTGTTCTGCCAAGCCATTCTCATGCCCCATCCTGGCTGTCCTCAGACTATTTTTGAGCTCCTTCCTCGCCTGCCTGTAATCCTCTAGAGCGGAGCTTGACCCTAGCTTCCTCCACCTTATGTAAGCTACCTTCTTCCTTTTGACGAGAAGCTCCACCGCTCTCGCCATCCAAGGTTCCTTTATCTTACCCCTTCTTGCCTGTCTCAGAGGGACATATTTATTCACCACTCGCAACAACTGTTCCTTAAACAGTCTCCACATGTCTATAGTGCCTTTACCATGGAACAATTGCTCCCAATCCATGCTTCCTAACTCATGTCTAATCGCATCATAGTTTCCTCTTCCCCAATTAAATATCCTCCCATTTTGCCTAATCCTCTCCTTCTCCATAGCTATGTAGAATGTGAGGCAGTTATGGTCACTATCACCAAAATGCTCTCCCACCACAAGATCTGATACCTGCCCCGACTCGTTTCCGAGCACCAAGTCTAGAATGGCCTCTCCCCTTGTCAGCCTGTCAACGTACTGAGTTAGGAAACCCTCCTGAACACACCTTACAAAAACAGCTCCATTCAAATCTTCTGCTCGAAGGAGGTTCCAATCAATATTAGGAAAGTTAAAGTCACCCATTACAACAACCCTACTACGTCCACACTTTTCCAAAATCTGTCGACCTATGCTTTCTTCAATCTCCCTGCTGCTATTGGGGGGCCTGTAGTAAACCCCTAACGAGGTGACTACTCCCTTGCTGTTCCTAATTCCCACCCATACTGACTCAGGAGGCAGATCTTCCTCGACAATGGAAGCTTCTGTAGCTGTGATACCCTCTCTGATGAGTAGTGCTACACCCCCTCCTCTTTTCCCCCCCTCCCTATTCTTTTTAAATGCTCTAAACCCTGGAAGATCCAGCAACCATTCCTGCCCCTGAGAAACCCATGTCTCTGTTATGGCCACAACATCATAGCACCAGGCAGTGATCCATGCTCTAAGTTCACCACTTTTATTCCTGATACTCCTTGCGTTAAAGCAAATGCACTTTAACTGACCCCTTGGTTCCTTCCCAGGAAAATCCTTCCCACTAGCTGGTCTACCTCTTGCTACTGCCTCACCTGCATCAACTCTCACCTCCGGTATACAGCTCAGGTTCCCACCCCCCCTGCCATACTAGTTTAAACCCTCTCGAACTACTCGAGCAAACCTTCCACCCAGGACATTGGTCCCCTTCCAGTTCAGATGCAACCCGTCCTTCTTGTACAGGTCCCACCTTCCCCAGAAGGCATCCCAATTATTTACATATCTGAAGCCCTCCCTCTTACAGCCACGTGCCACGTGTTAAGCTGCGCCCGCTCCCTGTTCCTCGCCTCGCTATCTCGTGGCACCGGTAGCAAATTAGAGAGCACTACTCTGTTCGTCCTGCTTTGCAGCTTCCATCCTAACTCCCTGAAATCACCTTTTATATCCTCAATCCTTTTTCTGGCTATATCATTAGTGCTAATATGTAATACGATTTCTGGTTGTTGGCCCTCCCCTTTTAGAACCTTATACACCCGATCGGAGACGTCCCGGACCCTGGCACCAGGGAGGCAACATACCTTCCAGGAATCCCGATCCTGACCACAAAATCTCCTGTCG